>NC_069380.1:165905285-166208035 GCF_027475565.1 Acinonyx jubatus | reverse complement strand
CAACTAAGCCACACAGGTGCCCCTAAAAATAGAATCTTTTAAAGATTAGAAATATTTGGCTATCACCTCGTGGTGATTAGTTCAGATTATATCTGTAATATGACTTGTACCTTTTCTGGTAATTCATATTTAAAAAAAAATTCTTTTTTAAAGTTTGTTTATTTTTGGGACAGAGAGAGACAGAGCATGAACGGGGGAGGGTCAGAGAGAGAAGGAGACACAGAATCTGAAACAGGCTCCAGGCTCCGAGCTGTCAGCACAGAGCCCGATGCGGGGCTCCAACTCACGGACCGTGAGATCATGACCTGAGCCGAAGTCGGACGCTCAACCGACTGAGCCACCCAGGCGCCCCTGGTAATTCATATTTTAGTTGTGTTTTCCAGATTCACCACTAAAGATCAAGAATATTGTTTTCAACCCAGGTCCTGTTTAGAAGTCACTGCTATTTTCTAGTAGCCATTCCCCTTGTATTCTTTTTAGTAACGGAATCTATCATGTTCTAGCTTGGCACATAATCACCTAATTAGAAACTGTTTCTCAGCCTTTCTTCTACATAGGTGTAGCTATGTGATTAAATGTTAGGTGATAAGATGTGAGTGGAAGCATTGTCCACTTTTATGGTATTCTTAGTCATACCATAAAAGTAGCTGTTTGTCTTTTGCTTCTTCCGTTTTTCAGGGCTAGACCACCTGGATTATAAGAGTAAGCCATTTTCCACTCTGTAGATGAGGGCAGTGAGGGAAGAGCAACAAGGTACAAGATGATGGATCCCTGGATCTTCTACATCCTTAGAATACCTACACCTCCTTAGTTTGGATTTCTGTTATGTTCAAGCTATTGCTAACAGGCCTGTGGTAAAGTAAGCAATTTCCTGGCTTGTTGCAAGTAACATCCAAGTTTTTTTTTCCAATGTCATTTTTTCCCTTTGTAGTTTCCTTTATTCAACAAAAATGTTGTTTCTGGTCAGTCCTTTACTGACCTGTGGTCTCTTTATTCAAAGCAACCTTCGGGGGCACCTGGGTGGCTCAGTCGGTTGAGTGTCCGACTTCGGCTCAGGTCATGATCTCTCACTGTGAGTTCGGGCCCTGCGTTGGGCTCTGTGCTGACAGCTGAGAGCCTGGAGCCTGCTTCGGATTCTGGGTCTATCTCTCTGCCCCTCCCCCACTCATGCTGTCTGTCTGTCTGTCTGTCTCTCTCTCTCTCTCTCTCTCTCTCTGTGTCAAAAATAAATAAACATTAAAAAAATTTTTTAAAAACAACCTTCTAAATACTCTTTAAGTCTTAAATTATCCAAAGATAATTTGGAAATGCCTTTGACTATATAATCTTAAAGCCAATGAATGCATCTCATGTCTTAATGTCTCCAGCAGAAACCTGGGTACATACACACAAATGTTGGTTAAATGAGTTAAGATAATTTGGGAGAGAGGTAGTTACTTTTTGAGGAGTTCAGATATGGGAGAGAGAGCATTTTAATGACAAGAACAGGAAATTTTTAATTTTAATTACCTATTTTTATGTAACAAATTATCCCACTGCTTAGCAGTTTAAAACCACAAACATTTATTATTTCATATTTTCTGTTGGATAATAATCCCTGTGAGATTGAGATGGGTCCCTTTGGTCAAGGGTCTCTTATGAGGCTGTAATCAAGGTGTTGGCTGGATCTGCTCAACTTGGGCTCCAGAATTCCTGTCCAAGCTTATTTGTGAAATTCTTGGCAGGCCTCAGGTCCACATTGGCTGTTGGCTAGATGCTTAAGTTCCTTGCCATGCCCTGTGGCTTCTCCATAGAGATAATAGCAACATGGCAGCCCACTTCTTCCAGAGCAACAGATCCTAGAACACCCAAAAATGGAAGCATTTTTTTAACTTCATCTTGGAAGTAACATCCTGTCACTTCTGCCATACTCTGTTCTTTGTAAGTGAGTCATTAAATCCAGCTCACACGCAAGGAGAGGATTACACAAGTGTAAATATCAGGAGGTGAGCTCATTGGGGACCATTGTGCAGGTTGCCTACCACAAACAATATGCAAAGATCTATTAAGTATGCGTTGGCATATCAGCTTAGTGTTTTTACTTTTTTACTCATACCCATCTTTCCTAGTACTGGTTTTATCTACACTTCACCTGCTTATTAAATTTCCTTTCAGCTGGATAACTAAGACTCATGTAGCTCCACCTAGATTTAGTCAATTATCTGTGGATTAGAACAATCATCTCACTTTTACAAAAGAGAAAACTAATGTTCAAGGAAGGTACAAACCAAATTCAGACATACTTATTTTTGTAAACTTTATTTTGAGAGAGAGCATGCAGGGAGTGGGGGTGTGGGCAGGCCGATGCGGGGCAGGGGAGCGTTGAGTGAGTGAGTGAGTGAGTGAGAGAGAGAGGAAGAAAGAGAAGGGAAGTGAGAGAGGATCCCAGGCAGGCTCTGCACTGGTCAGCACAGAGCCTGATACAGGGCTTGAACTCACAAACCGGAACTGTGAGATCATGACCTGAACTGAAATCAAGAATCAGATGCTTAACAGACTGAAACACCCAGGCACCCCCAAAGTCAGATGTATTTTAAACAAGGTGCTTTTTGGTTCCACTGACCATGTTCCACATATCTTCTACTTGCTAAGGGACAAATTAGCCCTTTAAAACCACATAAGTCCTTTAACCTTAAACAAATGATCTACTTTCCCAGAATCTTTATTTCTCATTTTATAAAATGGGGAAGGTGAGCATAAAAAACATCCACAAGAGAGGGACTTCCAGTTATGGCTGCATGAAGAGTTTGGTGACTGCTCTCCACAAAAATAAAGTAAAACTAGGTAAAATTGTCTGAAACTATTTGGGCTATGGAAATTTGGCAGGCAAAAATTCAGAAGCACTTATTTTTAGGAAAACAGCTAGAGCTTTTAAGAACGGTTGATATCTACAGCATTCTTGCATGGAGGCCCCTACTGTGTGCCCCACCTCTCCCCAGTTCCTGTGGCAAGAATGAAAGTTTGGGAAACCAGCGGCCCTGCTGGTTTGTGGCAGCAAGTGAAAACATGTATTTGTCAACTTAAAGTGATGAACTTGATGGGAAACAGGGAAAACTCACATTATTTGCAAGTGTGAGATTGTGGTGCTAATTGGGATGCATGGGGGACCAGCCAGGTTTTTAACAGGCAGACCTTGGAATTGAGAATACCATAAAGGGATAAGTTCTCCATGTATCCCTGGTGAAACTATGCACATGTGCTGGGGACACCTGAAAGTGTCTAGCAGAAAGCAGGGGCCAAGGCAAACTTGAGAACTGGCCAAGGCTTGAATGTGCTCTTCCCATCCCACACACAGATTGAAGAGCAGGTTTGAAATGTGTGAGCATACCTTTGCCCAGATAACTAGCTGAAAACTAAGCTATGCAGATAAAGGGTAACCTCCTTAGGAAGCCATAGTGAAAAAAAAAAATAGGTAAGTATTAAAACCTGAGCAGAGACGTTGACACTGCAGGAGACATAGACCCCACTCTTTAAGGCCAGGGAAATTAAAAAATTCTGGGGGTGGCTGGCAGGCTCAGTCTTTAGAACATATGACTTGATTTCAGGGTTGTGATTTCAAGTCCCTTTTTGGATGTAGAGGTTACTTTAAACATAAAATCTTTCAAAAAATTCTGAAAAATAAATTCCAGAGTTGGTATATTTTTGATAATAAGTTATCTAAAATGTCTTGTTTTTAACAAAAATCCAGGAGACATGTCAAGAGACAGAAAAACGTGACCTATACTGAGAGAAAAGAGTGCAGTTAATAGAAAATACCTGAGTGGACTCAAATATTAGACTTAAAAGATAAAAACTCTAAAATGCTATTATAAACATGTTAAAAGAATAGAAGGAAACATTTTCAAATGATAGCAGAATATGATGATACCCGACAAATGGTGACTCTCAATAGAAGGAAATGGAATCTATAAAATAGTATTTTATTTTTTTAGTATTATAAATGGAAATGTTTTCATTTTTGAATTATTCATTGTTAATACGTGGAAATACTTGCTTATTAGCTCTAAATTATTTGTGTGTTCTTTAGGATTTTTTTAATATATAAGATCATGATATCTGTGACTAGAGAACACCTTAGTTCTTCCTTTCCTGGATGCCTTTCATTTCTTTTTCGTGCATAGTTGCCCAGGCCAGAATCTCTAGTACAATGGAGACAGCAGACAGCCTTGTCTTGTTCTTTATCTCAGGAAAAACCTTTCATCTTTCATCATTAAGTATAATGTTAGCTGTAGGTTTTTTAATAGATGTGCCATCTATCAAGTTAAGGAAGATTCCTTTTATTTATAGTTTTATGAGTATTTTTATCAAGAAGGGGTATTGGGTTTTGTCAAGTGCTTTTGTGTATCTGTTGTCTGTTGAGATGGTCATTAAAAAACCCCCTTCATTACATCTAAAACGGTGAGAGGAAAATTGCACTGTATCTAAACAGAACAATATTTTCAAAGGATCCATAGCTTCAAAAATAATGGATTTTAGAGGATGTTGGACCAACATCTTTACAGTGATGAGTGGGAAAAAAAAAACCACAAAAAGCCCCTAAACTATCAACCTAGAATTCTATATACAATCAACAATTGTCTCAGGAAAAAAGAAACAATGATATTATATCATGAATAAAACCTGAGAAAATGTTCATCAACTCATTTGAGCTGCAAGAAATTCTAAAAGATGTATTTTAGTTTGAAAAGCAATGAAACAAATGGAGACTTGTATATTCAAAAAGGAATGCAAACCATCAAAAATGCTATTGTGTCTGCCTTCTTGATCTAGGGGAGGAGGGTAGAATTCATAGGTATTAAAAATAAAAATTTATACAGAAAACCCCCCTTCATTTCAGTAATATGGTTCATTAAATGGATTTATTTTTTACATTTTGGATCACTTTTGCATTTCTGTGATAAATCCTACTTGGCCATGGTATATAATACTTTTAATGTGTACTGGTATAAGTTTGCTGATATTTTGTTGAAGATTTTTGCATCTGTTTTCATAAAAGACATTGGTCTGTAGTTTTTTCGTGATGTCTTTGTTTGGCTTTGGTATCTGACTCCATAGAACGAGTTAGGAAATGTTCCGTCATCCTCCAATTTGGAAGAATTTAAGGATTAGTATTAGTTCTTCTTTAGATGTATCACTAATTATGCCCTCTGTTCCTTGGCATTTCTTTGTTGGAAGTTTTTTGATTACTGATTTAATATTTTTACTTTTTATTCAGATTTTCTCTTCTTGAGTCAGTTTTATTATTTTTTTTTTGAGTTTGTATGCTTCTAGGAATTTGTCCATTTCATCTAGGTTGTTTAGTTGCCATAGTATTCTATAATTCCGTTTCTGCAAGGTTGGCAATGATGTCTATTTTTTTTTTAATGGTTATTTTTGAGAGAGAACGAGAGTGTGCATGCATTAGTAGGGGAGGGGCAAAGAGAGAGAGGGACAGAGAATCTGAAGTGGGTTCCATGCTGATAACAGACAGCCTAATGCAGGGCTCGAACTCAAGAATCTCGAGATCATGACTTGAGCCCAAGCCAGATGCTTAACTGACTGAGCCACCCAGGTACCCTGATATCTCTATTTTCATTCGTATTTTAGTAATTTGAGTGTTCTCTCTTTTTAATCTGCTGAAGGCTGGTTAATTTTGTTGATATTTCCAAAGAATGGACTTATGTTTTCTTTGTTTCTATTGTTTTTCTAGTCTATATTTCATTTACATTTGCTCTGATTTTTATTTTCTTCCTTCTCCTCGGCCTATATTTAGTTTTCTTCTCCTTTTGTAGTTCTGTAAGGTGGAAGGTTAGGTAGGTTATTGGTTTGAGATCTTTATTCTTTTTAATACAGTTATTTACAGTTATATTCCATAAATTGTGGGATGTTGGGAGCACATGGCTGGCTCAGTCGATAGAGCATGAACCTCTTCATCTCAGGGTTGTAAGTTCCAGTCCTATGCTGGGCCAGCTCTGCTGGTTCTTATTATGATATATATAGCATGCCAAGGACCATGTAGCCAGGTTGAGAGCAGAGAGAAAGAGAAAGCAGACTTGGGGCTCAGCCTTTATTAGGGTCCAGTTGTGGAGTGTCTAGGGTTTTGCTCATTCACTCTATTGGCTAATTTAAAGCAGAAAGGCAGGAATTAGGGCCTGAGGAAGGAGAAAATAGGGTCACTCATGTAGTCAGTTATTTAGGTTACCTGGGGTTTTCTGACAGAATTTCACAGATGGGGCAGCCTTTTTGCTTATGTGGTGGTTTTTCTAGTAGCTGTGTCATACAGCTGGCAATATGTTTATTCAAGATAAATGTTTTTTGAAATGGATATCATGGCGATCAAAAGCTTAATGTTAGACCCACTACAATAAAAAAATCTTACTGTCACCAAACTATGGAAAGAGCCCAAATGTCCACTGACTGATGAATGGATAAAGAAGATGTGGTATATATACACAATGGATTACTACTGAGCCATCAAAAAGAATGACATCTTGCCATTTGCAACAATGTATGGAGCTGGAGTATATTATGCTAAGTGAGATAAGTCAAAGGAAGACAAATATCATAGGATTTCACTCATGTGGAATTTAACAAACAAAACATGAACTTATGAGAAGGGGGAGAAGAGAGAGAAACGATAAAAGACTTAACTATAGAGAACAAACTGAGGGTTGATGGAACTTGGTGGGGGATGGACTAAATGGGTGATGGGCGTTAAGGAGGGCTCTTGTATTGAGCACTGGGTATTATATGTAAGTGATGAATCATTAAATTCTATTTCTGAAACCATATTACACTGTATGTTAACTGAATAGAATTTAAATACAAATTTGAAAAAAAAACCTTATAGTTAGACACTTAACCTACAAATATAAATACCATGGTTTCAATGATATATAAAAACTTTGTTTCTATATTTATGTACTTCCTGTCATATATTTTTATGTGTTTTGTGCCCAGCAACATAGATTTATAATTATTATCTTATATTTTTAATTTTTAATTTTTTTATTTTTGAGAGAGAGAGAGAGTATGAGTGAGTGAGGGGCAGATAGAGAGGGAGAGAGAGAGAGAGAGAGAGAGAGACACACACAGACACTACCCATGAGGGGCAGAAAGAGAGAGAATCCCGAAGTGAGGCTCGAGCTCATGAACCAGGAGATCGTGACCTGAGCCAAAGTGGAATGCTTACCCGACTGAGCCACCCAGACACCCTTGTAGTTTTCTTCTCAATCATGTACAAAATAAAAGGGGTACAAGTCCAAAATACATTAGTTATACATTTTATATTTACCTACATAAACACCTCTCTTTACTGTTTTTTTTTTTTTTTTAACGTTTATTCATTTTTGAGACAGAGACAGAGCATGAATGGGGGAAGGTCAGAGAGAGAGGGAGACACAGAATCTGAAACAGGCTCCAGGCTCTGAGCTGTCAGCACAGAGCCCGACGCAGGGCTCGAACTCAAGGACCGCGAGATCATGACCTGAGCCGAAGTCAGACGCCCAACCGACTGAGCCACCCAGGCGCCCCACTATTGTTTTTTATTTCTGCATGTGATTTCAAGCTGCTGGCTTATGCTCTTTCATTTAAGTCTGAAGAGCTCCCTCTAGCATTTCTTACACTCAGGTTTACTAGTGACATACTCCCTCAGTTTTTATTTATCTGGAAATATTTTTTTTTAATATATTTTTTTAAACATTTATTTTTGAGAGACAGAGAGAGACAAGAGAATGAGCAGGAAAGGGGCAGAGACAGAGGGAGACACAAAACCTGAAGCAGGCTCCAGGCTCTGAGCTGTCAGCACAGAGCCTGATGCGGGGCTCGAACCCATGAACTATCAGATCATGACCTGAGCTGAAGTCAGTTGCTGAGCCACCCAGGTGCCCATCTGGGAATATTTTAATTTCTCCATTATTTTTGAAGAATAGTTTTGCCAGATATACAGAGTTCTTGCTTAACAGTTTTTCTTTCAGCACTTTAAATATGTCATCCCATTGCCTTGTGGCAGAAAAGGTAGTGAGGATTCCTTGCACACTCTTTGGTCCACAGAGTTCTCTTTGCTGGTTCTACTGGCCAGAAAAATGGTTTTACTTTCAGAGTTTTAGGTGTCTACACAGCCCACATTGCAGCTCTGTGACTTAGGCTGTATTGGGACATGGCCAACAGAGAGAGAAAAGAAAAAAGGAAAGGAAAGAAAACCCAAAATGAAGGTTCTCACATTTTCTGTCTCACATTCTGTCCAGAAAGATGGTTTTATCTCTGTAGTTTAGTTGTGTCTTATGTACAATTCTACACAGGGGCCATCCTATTCCATGATGGGAGAAAAAAACAAAAAAACTCAGGAAACTCATTCCTATTACTGACTATTCTTTAAGTTTTGGCTCACTTCCCCAATCCATCTGTTACTAACATTTATTTATTTGTTTAATGTTTATTTTGAGAGCATGAGTTTGAGTTTAATGTTTATTGAGAGAGCATGGGGGAGGGGCAGAGAGAGGGGGAGAGAATTCCAAGCAGTCTCCGTGATATCAGTGCAGAGTTGGATTCAGGGCCCAGTCTCCCTAACTGTGATATCATGACCCAGCTGAAATCAAAAGTCAGATGCTTAACCATCTGAGCCATCCAGGCACCCAACCTTTTATTTATTTTTAATGTTTAAAAACTTTTTAAAAAGATTTTATTTTTAAGTAATCTCTATGCCTCCTGTGGGTTTCAAACTCACAACCCCAAGATCAAGAGTTGTGAGCTCTACTGACTGAGCCAGCCAGGTGCCCCTATTTACTAACCTTTTGGAGTCCTGAGTTAATTGCTTTTAGTATGTTATCCATAGGTTTTAGTTGTCATGAGTGGGAGTGAGAGACTGTAGTGGGCTTAACGTCATCTTTGCTGGTGATTCTTACACATATTTTTTATTTCTCAGTAGACCCTTGGAAAAAGAATGGTAGTTGTGAAGAGAAGGTAGTTATTTTCCCCAGGCTTAAGATTTAAATATAGTAGAGATTCTAGCTCAGGTGTCTACAACTTTTGCCTGCCCAGAGGCTTACCACTTTAGGTCATAGTAATGATAGGAATCATTTATATTCTATTTACTCTGTTCCAGATACTATTTCCAAAACTTTAAACTCCTTTAGTCCTCACAATAACTCTATCAGGTCAATACTATATTATCCCCATTTTATTTTATTTATCATTGTTATTATTTTTAATGTTTATTTTTGAGAGAGAATGAGAGCAGGGGAGGGGCAGAAGAGAGGGGGACAGAGGATCTGAAGTGGGCTCCATGCTGACAGCAGAGAGCCCAATGTGGGGCTCAGAATCATGAATGGTGAGATCATGACCTGAGATGAGGTCAGCCACCCAGGCAATCCCTATTATCCCCATTTTAAAGATAAATTGAGGTACAGAGAGAGTAAGTAATTTGTCCAAGGTTGCATAGATAATAAATGGTGGAGTCATGATTTAAACCCAGCATAAGACAAGTTAGAGCACATGTTCTGGTTAAAATTTTTACTTATGTGTTATGGAAATTATCATATACAAACCAAAGTAGAAAATACTGTAATGAACCTGCCCTCCACCATGTATCTTCAACGAGTTTTATTAGTTTTCAGTATTCTGCCTTTCTTGTTTTATTTTTCACTAACTTTTTTTTGTTTTTGGTAAGGTATCTGAAAGCAAATTCTAGATATCATTTTATTTATAAACACTAAAGTATATATCTAAAATGCATAATACTTTTATAAAATGTAACCACAGTATGAACATAACTACAATATAATCAAAGCTTAAAAAGTGAATAATAATTTTCTGATTTCTAATATCTTGTGTTCAGTTTTATCTGATTGTCTCAGAAGAACCTTCTTATAGTTGGTTCAGTTCAGGATCCCAATATGGTCCACACATTGTATTTATTGATACATACCTTAATTGTAAAAATTTTAATACTGGCAAACACACATTTTCTCTCTCTAGAGAGAAATCCCCCTGCTCTCACACCCACTCTTTTTACATAGAAGGTAATGTTAACACACATTCTTAACTCTCATACCCTCTTTAGGGCTGTCCCTAATGATGACTTTTCTAATAATGGCCACTTGTATTCAAGATGGTTTTCTGTTTTAAAAGTTAATTTTTTCTAATTAACAAAAAACTGTTCCTGTGCTTTTGAAGTATTTAGCACATATTATATGGTTCCTTTTTTATTTACAGATATTTTCCAATTTATCCCTGGATGAGCGTTGCCTTTCTGCCTCGTTGGTTTGCAAGTACTGGCGTGACCTTTGTTTAGATTTCCAGTTTTGGAAGCAGCTGGATCTTAGTAGTCGTCAGCAGGTATGGAATCCAATTCTAAGAAACACCTTGGCCTACTCAACAAATATCTTTATTTCTCTTCCGAAATCATTTCTTTCATGTTGGAGTTTTTCAAGATAGTTCGAATGACTGTAACTTATAATTCCATGCTTCAGTAATTTTTTTGTGTGAATTTATGTTATAGCTAGGTTCTTGTGGTGAAGAAGATATTTAATGTGGATTGGTAATTTTGGGTTGCTTCTTAATCCTTTTGTCTAAGTCCTCTTTGTCTTCTCCCTTTTTTCATTACGTTTAAAGAAAGTTATTAAGCTTTCCCCCCCTTTTTGTAGGAATTATATCATGAATTTTAGTTTAGTAGTAGAACATGATGGCATATGTTTATATAGTACTGCTGATATACCATGTACTGTTCTCTGGGCTTTACACATACTAAAGCATTTGAATCTTCTAACAACGTTTTGAGTTGATACTATTATTATCCCTTTTAATGTGTTATTATTATACTATTAATTATAGTATCTTTACACTGTTGTTATAGGTGAATAGTATAAGTATTTTGTTTTTAATTTTTTTTAATGTTTATTTATTTTTGAGACAGAGGGAGCATGAACGGGGGAGGGGCAGAGAGAGAGGGAGACACAGAATCGGAAGCATGCTCCAGGCTCTGGGCCATCAGCCCAGAGCCCGAAGCGGGGCTCGAACTCACGGACCGTGAGATTGTGACCTGAGCTGAAGTTGGATGCTCAACCGACTGAGCCACCCAGGCGCCCCTAAGTATTTTTTTTAAATTTTTTTGTTAAAGAATTTTAGTTTATTTTGAGTGAGAGAGTGAGAGAGAGTGTGTGTGTGTGAGAGAGAGAGAGAGATCGGGGGAGGGGCAGAGAGCGAGGAAGAGAGAGAATCCCAAGCAGGCTCTGCACTGTCAGTGCAGAGCTCAATGTGGGGCTCAATCCTATGAACCGTGAGATCATGACCTGAGCTGAAACAGAGTCTGACACTTAACT
This sequence comes from Acinonyx jubatus, assembly GCF_027475565.1. NCBI lineage: Eukaryota > Metazoa > Chordata > Mammalia > Carnivora > Felidae > Acinonyx > Acinonyx jubatus. Next base: position 166,196,699 of record NC_069380.1, on the reverse strand, counting down.
GACTGAGCCACCCAGGTGCCTCAGTAGTTTAAGCATTCTCACACTACTGTTACAGATGAATAAATAGAAGCAAAATGGGCTAAGATATCTTGTTTTTATTTTCCTTTTGATTAATTTTCTAATCTTCCCTATTGCCTGGCTGCCCAATGTGTTCATATGGTGGCATAAGTTAGGAAAAAAGGTAGAGTTAATAGTGCTTATTGCATACAATTTGTTGGACTTGTTGTTTTTTTCTTTTGGACTTGGACTTGATTGTTAGAACTTCTTTTGGGCTTGATTGTTAGAACTTGGCATTGAAATGCATACAAATATTCAATAAGAATAGGATTTTATGGGAGTACTGAACCTGTTCTAAATCCATGATACTGTTAGGTACTGGTGTGCTGCCACATGTTTAACAACTCCTTTCAAAAACAAATAGAAAGCTGTGATTTGTAATATTTGCTAGTTTTTGTGGTGCAAATGCTCCCACCATGGCCTATTTCAGGCTATGGATGTAATATCACTGAATGCGGTGATGTCCCTGATTTGGAAAGAGGTACACATTGCAGGCTCTTGTGAGTTGGTACAAGCCAACTACATGCAGCATACCACTAGTAGTTTACGTGGGAGGTGTGTGTGTGTATCACTCGTTCACTTTAAACAAAATAAGCAAATCCTGGACATTTATGTGTAAGTTTTCTTTTTGTTTTTCTGCCTCATTGGTTAGAAGCTGAAATAATTACAGAATTAGGCATTTCCCTGCCTGGGTCCGTGAAATTTGTGTCCAGGGAGAATAGTGAGTATTTAGTTATTGTGGCTGGTAGAGTGGAAAGAAGTAATGTGAAATAATCCATTGGCTCTTTAGTACTCTTGGATATCTGAGCTGTTTGTTACAAACTCAGGCTAAGAATAGCTTTACCATTCTATTGGTAGTTATGTCTGGAGATGAAAAAAGAAGAAAAGATAAAAGGAGAGCTATGTCCAGGTTTTAACTTTGAAGGTAACTGTCTGTATTTATGCTTTTTCCAGGGAGCATAAAGGTAGTTTCAGCCTTGTCTCTTACTTTTAGTGCTCCTCAGCACTGCAGTTCTTTACTTCTGTTCTAAATTTCGTCATGTGCATCTTCTCTGACCATTATTTGTACTCAAGGGACTTGAATAATATTAACCCTCTTTTTCTTTTTTATTTATGTTTACTTATTTTTTATTGAAGTATACTTTTACAGGTGTACAACATAGTGATTTGACAACTCTATACGTAATGCTGTGCTCATCCCAAGTGTAGCTGCCATCTCTCACTGTACAAGGCTATTACCACACCATTCACTATACTCCCTATGCTGTACCTTTCATCCCTGTGACTTATTCCATGATTGGGTATAGAATATGTACAGGTTGATTTTTTAAAAATTATGTTTAAAATTCAGACGGCCATGTGAGTTTTTTACCACATGAATTCTAAGGTTACTCATACTTAGCTTTGAGGTATTTTTTTTATATAAATTAAAACAAATTTTAACATTTTGTAATTTATTTTTTTGAGAGAGACAGAGTGCGAGCAGGGGAGGGGCAGAGAGGGAGGGAGACACAGAATCTGAAGCAGGTTCCAGTCTGAGCTGTCAACACAGAGCCTGATGTGGGGCCCGAACCCATGAACCCTGAGATTATGATCTGAGCTGAGTTGGACACTTAAAGCACCTCTAGCTTTGAGGGTTTTTTTGATAAAAGGTATTTGTTATGGACATTTGTATGTAATCTTGGATGTGTTCATAAACAAAATGATGTATTTTCTATATATGTATATATATGAGGTAGTATTCTGATAGAAGTAGTAAAGGGACACCTGTTTGGCTTGGTGTCCTACATCAGCTCACGTCATGATTCTACATCTGTGAGTTCGAGCCCTGTGTTAGGCTCTGTGCTGATACTCACAGCCTGGAGCCTTCTTCAGATTCTATGTCTACCTCTCTCTCTGCCCCTCCCTCACTCATGCTATGTCTCTCGTTGTGTCTCAAAAATAAATAAACGTTAATTTTTTTTTTTTTTTTTAAAGGGGCACCTGGGTGTCTCAGTTGGTTAAGTGGTGACTTCAGCTCAGGTCATGATCTCGCCATTCCCAAGTTCGAGTCCCACATCGGTCCCTATGATAACAGCTCAGAGCCTGGAGCCTGTTTCAGAGTCTGTCTTCCTCTCTCTCTGCCCTTTCCCCACTTGTACTCTGTGTGTCTCTTTCTCTCTCTTTCAAAAATAAATGTATATTAAAAAAATAAAAAATAAATTTTAAATAAAAAAGTAGTAAAACAATTAAAATTTATATTTTGTGGTAGGGATCATCTAATACTAGGTATAATAAATTACAATTCACATAATGTGATGACTGATACACACTGTTTGCTGGGTTAAAAATAGAAAACAAAGCAATTAAAATCTCAGTATAATTTTGTGTATTCAAACTTCTTCAAAGTTTAACTTTGAAAGTTAAAGTAACTTTCCTGATAAGGATAGATCTTAGGCTTTCAACGAAAATTAACACATATATTTTTGCTTGGTGTTTTTCCATACCACTTCTGACACGAGATGTGTGGAGTTTTTTTCATTCTAAAAAATTCTCTGATAACAACTGGGTATCTAACAATTCAGTGCAATTCTGACACCAACTCCTGGGGTTAATGCAGACCTCACCGATTATGGGCTTTAGTCCTATAGGACTGTCCCCTCTTCATACACCCCTCACGAGTCCTAGGAGTCACCAGTAGTTCTCACTGACCAGCTGTGACTTCAACAGTTCCCTCTAGTCTTTCCTCAGGTTTGATAATTTGCTAAAATGACTTACAGAACTCAGGAAAATACTTTTACTGGTTTATTGTAAAGGATACAACTCAGGACTGGCCAAATGGAAAAGATGCCTAGGACAAATTACGGGGGTGGAGAAGATGTGGAGCTTCCATAGAGTCTGTGGGCCTGTCACCCCCCTGGCTCCTTAAGGTGTTCGCCAACCTAGAAGCTCTTCAATTTTCATTGTTGAAAAGTTTTTCTAACCTAGTCTCTAGCTCCTGTACCCTCCCAGGAAGTCAGGGGTTGAGGCTGACAGTTACCACTTTCTAATCACATGGTTTTTCTGGTGACCAGACCTCATCGTAAAGGTATCATCTAGGGGCCCCCGTTTAAGTCATTTCATTAGTATAAACTCAAGTGTGGTCAAAAGGGGCTTGTTATGAATAACAAAGGACACTCCTATCAATCAGGAAATTCCAAGAGTTGTGGAGGCTCTGTTCTAGGAATTAGAAACAAAGACTAAGTATGCATTTTATACTATACCACAGTTCTTGTTATGCTTTAATATTCAATAAGAAGGTTTTCTTTTGATTGTGGTTTTCATGCTGTAATCTAATTATTACTTATTTATTGGGGGAAAACTTAATAAAAGAATAGAAAGTACGTTTCTACTTTTAGCAAAAGTTTAAACTTATTCCTTTTTTTTCCTCCTAGGTCACTGATGAATTATTGGAAAAAATTGCATCAAGAAGTCAGAATATAATTGAAATCAACATTTCTGATTGTCGCAGTATGTCTGATACAGGCGTATGTGTTCTAGCATTTAAGTGTCCTGGACTTCTTAGGTATACAGCCTACAGGTGTAAACAGCTTTCTGACACTTCTATTATTGCGGTTGCCTCTCATTGTCCTTTACTTCAGAAAGTTCATGTAGGCAACCAGGACAAACTTACTGATGAAGGACTCAAACAGGTAAATATTAGCATCTATAAAATGGTTTTACTCTGATTAACTCACAATGTTTGCTTGAAGCTACACTTTAACACATTATTATATGTTAAAAATAATGCTCAGAGACTAAAATAAGCCATCTTGTTTTTTGTACCCATGAGTGGTTGGTTCAGTAAAATTGATAAATAACTTTGGTGTGTTTTGTAGTGAGTGCCTGAACTTCTGGGACAAGCCATTTTATTTATTTTTTTGTTAGTTAAATTTTATACCAAATTTGGCTTTAGGTTCCAATAGTATGCATTTTGGGTTGGTATGAGGTTTTAAAAATTGACTTTTAATTCCCCTTTTACATTACTAGATGATATGCTTATGTGCTTTAAAATACATATTTTAAAGCATAAATGAAAGTCCAAATTAAGGAGTGTAGAATGAAGTAAAAGCTGCTCATTACCCATATTTGGAACAATAATTGGATTGAAATACTATATTTTATCTTTGACACACTTCCTTTGGAAATGCCATTTAAAATTTTTTTGTCTCAGAGTGGATTATTCATTCATGAGTATTGAATGGATTCTATGTGCCAGGCTCTAGATTTGTGAATATTGTGAATATTTAGTAATGTTCCCAGTTTTGTACTAGGTACTTACTGTATTTTAACATGTAACCCTTGAAATAACTTTGTGAAATAATTGGTATTAAACTCATTTTGTAAAGGGAGAAATTAAAGGTTAGAAAGATTAATTAACTCGCCTAATGTTTAGCAAGTGTGGAACTGGGGTTTAAAGCTTAGATTCTCCAAAATCTCTTCCATCTTTTGACTTTCCCACTCCAAAAGACTTTGAATAAGGGGGCCTGCTCTGTGAGGGCAGAGGCCCTGCACGTTTCCCACTCCAGCTACGGTTTTCTTGACAAACATTTTTGAAAGAAAGAGCTAATTAATAATTTCATTCAAGAACTTGTCAGGATTAAAGTTTAAATTTAGAAGTGGGGTGTAGTCCTGACACTTCCCAGTAAAAGCAGAATATTGGCAAAGTCCTAGATTTAAATCTGATCTGAAATGAACTTGGAAGAAGATTGCTAAATTTAAACATTACATATGAATTAATTGAAAGCTCAGTATTAGAAGGAATTTGGGGAGATTCTGTCTTAAGCAGTACTGGGTGTGTCAATCTAATTTATGTATTAAAAATGCTAAAATGTATAAGGGAGACTGTTCTGTCTGCAAAGGCAAATTGTGCAATAACACCGTTATTTGTTTTAGTATCTGTCCTGATCATTTCTGCTATATATATGATCACCCACTAGTGGAATGAAGTTCTTATATGTATTAGAACAAATTAATCTTTAACGGGAAATTATAAATTTTGTTGACGTGGCATGATTTTTTTTGTGATAGAAATCTGTTGGCAAATTATACTTTATAATGAGACATTTATAGAGGTCTGTGTATTTATAAAGTTGACTAAATCTGTTGTATTTTTAAACATGATATAATATGAATAGTTGAGCAGACTGTTAAGGGTGTTTGTGGTAAGAATAAGATCATAACTATGATTGAAATAGAGGGAAAATAAAAAGTCCTTTAAGGAACAAGAGTTAATATGCCAATCAAGTACCATGAATTTATCTAACCTCTACAACTTCTCTAGAATGTAAGATATCTTGGAACCTATAAATTTATGATTAGATGTTTGCTTCAGATTTTCATGGCTCTTTTTTAAATACATATATTTTTAATTTTTAGAAAGAGAGAGAGTGCACGGGAGTGGGGGAAAAGGGCAGAAGGAGAGAGAGAATCTTAAGCAGGCTCCATTCTCAGCCCAGAGCCTGGCAAAGGATCTCACAAATGGATCTCACAACCATGAGAGATCATGACCTGAGCTGGAATCAGAAGCTTAACCAACTGAGCCACCCAGGTGCCCCATAGGCAAATATTTTAAATCAATTTTTGGAAACATGCTCAAAGAGCTAGTGGAAAGTATGGACAAACAACTAAAAGTTTTAGAAACTAAAAGAATTCTAGAAAATGATGTATCGAAAAATTGAGATAGTAATAAAGATCTAGAAATTATCAAAAGGAACTAAATTGTAATTCTGGAGCTAAAAAGTACAATAACTGATACTAAAATATTTTCTAGAGGGATGCAGCATCAGATAGGGGTAGGCAGGAAAGAATGAGTGAACCTGGAGATGAAACAAAGTGAATTACTGTGTCTGAGAAGAAAAAGAAAAAAAGAATGAGGAAAAGTGAATAGAGTCTGAAGGGCCTGTGGGATATCACTAAGGAGAACAACATTTGCATTATGATTGTCCCAAAAGGAGAAGGGAGAGAGAAAGAGAAAGAATATTTGGAGAAATAATTACTAAAATGTACCAAATTTGATGTGAAAGACATGAATCTGTATATCCAAGAAACTCAGTGAACTCCAGGCAGATTAATTTCAAAGAAGCCTACAATGAGACACATGATAGTATGATTGTCAAAAGCCACAGACAAATAGAGAATCTTGAAAGCAGCAACAAGAGTAGTGTCTCTTAGCATACAAGGGATCTTTAATAAGATTAACAATTGATTTTTCATGCAAAACCTTGGAACCAGAAAGCAGTGTGCTGATGTAAGTTCTGAGAGAGAAAATATCAAACAATTTGATATTTGACAAAACTATTCTTTAAGTATGAAGTCAACATTAAGATATTCTCAGGTAAACAAAAAGTGAGGGAAGGGGCACCTGGTTGGCTCAGTCAGTGGAGTATGTGACTCTTAATCTTGGGGCTGTAGATTTGGGCCCTGAATTGGGTATTAGATATTACTTAAAAAAAAATCTTCAAAAAAAAAAAGGAATTCATCGTTAGTAAATCTGCTTTACACAAAATGCTAAAAAGAGCATGATAGCTATATAGGTAAATATAAAAGATAGTTTTACTTGACTTTTGGTTTGTAATTCCTCATTTTTTTCTATGTGATTGAAGAAAAGCAAATGTATAGAATGAAGATTATAAATCTATGTTCATGGGCACGTAATGTGTAAAGGTGTAATCTATGATAATGCTGTAAGTAGAAGGAGTAGAGACATAGCACCATCATGTATACTGTTGACACTATGTTGGTATTGTTCAGATTATGCTATTATAAGTTTATGATGTTAATTGTAGTCTCCATGGTAACCATTAAGAAAATAACTGAATATGTGTAGGAAAGTAATGGGAAGAGAATCAAATGGTATACTGCATAAAATCTATTAAATACAAAAAATGTGGTAATGGAGGAATTGAGGAACAAAAAACATTTAAGACCTACAGTAAGCAAATAGTTTCTAAATGGCAGAAGTAAATCCTTCCTTGCCAGTAGTTACTTTATTTATTTATTTTTTTAATTTTTAAAGTTTATTTTATTTTGAGAGAGAGCATGGGAGGGACAGAGAGCAGTGGGGAGAGAAAGAGTCCCACCACCAGCTCAGAACCTGATGGGCTTGAACACACAAACTGTGAGATCATGAACTAATCTGAAACCAAGAGTCAGACACTTCACCCACCGAGCCATCCAGGCGCCCCTATCAGTAGTTACTTTAAGTTAAATAGATTAATTGGAGCACCTGGCAGGCTCAGTCAGTAGGGCATGTGACTTTTTTTTTTTTTTAAGATGTTAAGTAATCTCTACACTAAATGTGGGGCTTGAATTCATAACCTCAAGATCAAGAGTCATATGCTCTTCCGACTGAGCCAGCCAGCTGCTCTAAGCAAGCAGTTCTTCGATTTTTTTTTTTTTAACGTTCATTTTTTTTTTAAGTTTATTTATTCTGAGAGACACAGACACAGTGCAAGCAGGGGAGGGACAGAGAGAGGGAGCAAGAGAGAGAATCCCAAGTAGACTCCACATCACCAGCTCAAAGCCTAATGTGGGGCTTAAGCTCATGAACTGTGAGATCACGACCTGAGCTGAAACCAAGAGTTAGACGCCTAACTGACTAAGCCACCCATGCAACCCAAATAAATGTTCATTTATTTTTGAGAGATAGAGAGTGAGAGCAGGGAAGGGACAGAGAGCAACAGAGGATCTGAAGCAGGCTATGTGCTGAAAGCAGCAAGTCCAATGCAGGGCTTGAACTCATGAACTGTGAGATCGTGGCCTGAGCCGAAGTCAGCTGCTTAACCAACTGAGCCACCCTGGTGCCCCTAAGCATGCAACTCTTGATCTCATAGTCATGAGTTCAAGCCCCACATTGGGTGTGGAGTCTACTTAAAAAAAAGTTAGATTATACTGTAAAAGACAAAGATTGGCAGAATGGATAAGAAGATAACTGTACCTATCATGTCTATAAGAGACTCATTTTTTGGTAGAGACAGAATGAAGTTGAAAGTAAAGGATGGAAAAAAGATACTCCATTCATTCCCACCAACAGAGTGAGAGGGTTATCCTTTCGCTGCATCTTTGCTCACATTTGTTGTTGCCTGTGTTGTTAATTTGAACCATTCTGACAGGTGGAAGGCGGTATCTTATTTTGGTTTTTATTTGTATTTTTCTGATGATGAGTGCTGTTGAGCATTTTTTCATGTGTCTGTTAGCCATTTGTATGTATTCTCTGGAAAGCTCATGGGGTGGGGGTTTCTCAGAAAGTTAAAACTAGAATTACTCCATGACCCAACAATTGCACTACTAAGTATTTATCCAAAGAATACAAAAATACTGGTTCAGAGGGGCATATGCACCCATGTTTATAGCAGCACTGTCAACAATAGCCAAATTATGGAAAGAACCTAAATGTCCATCAACTGATGGATACATGTGTGACACACATGTATGATGGAATATTACTCAGCCATCGTTTCATTCAAAACGAATGAAATCTTGTCATTTGCAACAATGTGGATGGAACTAGAGAGTATTATGCTAAGTGAAATAAGTCAGAGAAAGGCAAATACCACGTGATTTTGCTCAGATGTACAGTTTAAGAAACAAAACAGATGAGCATAGGGGAAAGAAGGAAAAATAAGATAGAAACAGAGAGGGAGGCAGATTATAAGAGACTTTATAGAGGAAAGGCTGAGGGTTGCTGGAGTAGAGGTGGGTGGAGGTATAGGCTGAATGGGTGATGGGCATTAAGGAGGACACTTGTTGGGATGAGCACTCAGTGTTACATGTAAGTGATGAATCCCTAAATTCTACTGATATCAATACTACACTATATGTTAACTAACTTGAATTTAAGTAAAAAAAAAAAAGATATTCTGTTCAAATGCTAATAGCCAAAGATGGTTGGAGTAGCTATATTATCATCAGAAAAAAATCAATTTTAAGTCAAACAAGTTTATAGTAGACACTGAAGCTCATTATATATTGATGAGTTTCAATTTCTCAGGAAGATAGAACATTTATAAGCATATATATACTTAATAACAGAGCTCCTAAATATAGGAAACAAAAGTGGAAAGGTTTGAAGGGAGAGATAGGTAATTCTCCATTAATAATTAGAAACTTTAATACTGCACTTCAGTGATGGCTACAACAGCCAGACCGAAGATCAACGAAGAAATGGAGGACCTGAACAGTGCTATAAACCAATTATACCTAACAGACATATATAATACACTCTACAATAGAATATATATGCTTTTCAAGTACACATGAAACATTTTCAAGATTAGACTACAAACAAGTCTTAGTAAGTTGAAAAGATCGAAATCATGCAAGTTTCTTCTGTGATCACAGTGAAACAAATCTAGAAATCAGTAACAAAAGGAAAATTCGAAAATGTATGAATATGTGGAAGTTAAGCAACACACTTTTGTACAGCCATTGGGTTATAGAGGAAATGATAAGGGAAATTGGAAAATACCTTGAAATGAATGAAAATTAAGACACAATACACAAAAAGTTATGGGATGCAACAAAAGTAGTGCTCAGAGGGAATTTCATGGCTGTGAAAGCTTACATTACAAAGAAAGAAAAATCTGAAATTAGTAACCTAAATGTACACCTGAAGGAGCTTGAAAAAGAAGTTAGCAGAAGGGAGGAAATAATGATCTGAGATAAATGAAGCAGAAAACAGAAAACTAGTTTTTCTGAAAATACTAACAAAAATGACAAATCTTTGAGTAAGAAAACAAAGAAGACTCAACTCACTAAATCAGAAATTTAATCGTGAGCATTCCCACCAACTTTATAGAAATAATAACAGTTCTACAAGAAAATTAAGAGCAACAATACACCAACCAACTGGGTGGCCTAGATGAAATGGGCAAATTCCTAGAAATACACAAATGGCAAAAACTGATTGAAGAAGAAGTAGAAAATCTTCTACAACAAGTAAGGAGATTGAACCAGTAATAAAAATCCTCTCCAAAAAGAAAAGACAGAAACCAGATGGCTTCCCTCATGAATTTCCTCAAACATATAAAGAATTAATACCGTCCCTTCTTAAACTTTTCCAAAATATTTAAGAAGCAGCAAGCAGTACTTCCTAACTCCTATGAGACCAGCATTAGCCTGATTTTGAAGCCAAAGACACTTCCAGAGAAGACAATTACAGAACAGGATCCTTGATAAGTATAAATGCAAAAAAATGTCAAAAAAATAGCAAGCAGAAGCCAGAAACATATTAAAAGGATTATGTATTATGACCAAGTGTGATTTATTCCTTGATTGCAAAGGTGGCTCAATCAAGCCACTGATGAAAATCAATCAGTGTACTATATCACATAACTAGAATGGCGGAAGAACTCACATAATCATCTTACTTGGTGTAGAAAATGCATTTGGTGATTCTAGTATCTTTCCATGTTAAAATCATGCAATAAACTAGGAATGGAAGGACACTTCCTCAACGTAATAAAGGCCATATATATCAAAACTATTGTTAATATCATACTCAATGGTGAATGACTGAAAAATTTTCCCTTAAGTTCAGGAATGAAACCACGATGCCCACTTTTGCTTTTTCTCTTCAACATTGTACTGGAAATTCCAGCCAGAGTAATTAGTCAAGAAAAAGAAATAAAAGCCTTCAAAATTGGAAAAGAAGAAGTAAAACTATCTCAGTTTGCATGGTTTTATATAGGCACACCTCAGAGATACTGCAGGTTCGGTTCTAGACCACCGCAGTAAAGCAAATTACAATAAAGCAAGTCAAATGAATTTGAGTTCCCAATGGATATAAAAGTTATGCTTATGCTAATTGTAATTTATTAAGTGTGCAATAGCACTATGTCTAAAACAATAATGTACATTTCTTAATTAAAAAATACTTTATTGCTAAAAAGTGCTAGCCATCATCTGAGCTTTCAGGGAGTCATAATCTTTTTGCTGATTGCCTTGGTGTTGCTGGCTGCTGACCGATCAGAGTGGTGGTTGCTTAAAGTTGGGGTGGCTCTGGCAGTTCTCTTAAGAAACCACTTTCTTCATCCATAAGAAGCAACTCTTCATCTGTTAATGTTTTATCATCAGATTGCAGCAATTCAGTCACATCTTCAGGCTCCACTTCTGATTCGAGTTCTCTTGCTATTTCTACCACATCTGCAGTTACTTCCTCCACTTAAGTCTTGAACCCTCAGAGTCATCCATGAGGGTTGGAATCAACTTCCTCCAAACTCCCATTAATGTAAATATTTTGACTTTTTCCCATGAATCAGGAATGTTCTTAATGATGTCTAGAATGGTGAATCCTTTCTGGAAGATTTTTTTTAATTTTTTTTTTTTTTTAAACAAGATTTTTGCCCAGTGTGGGGCTGAACTCATGGTCCTGAGACCAAGAATCACAAGGAGAGTGGGGGAAATGGAAAACAACTAGTTGGTGGAGCAGTCAGAACACATGTACCATTTATCAATTAAGTCTGCTGTTTTATATGGGTATGGTTACATTGGAGTTCAATGATCACAGATCACCATACCAAGTATAATAATAATGAATATGTTTGAAATATGGTGAATTTTACCCAAATGTGACACAGAGACATAAGATGAGAAAATGCTGTTGAAAAAATGGTGCTGATAGACTTGCTCAATACAGGGTTGTAAATTTGTTAAAAAATAACTGTGAAGTACAGTAAGATGAAGTACAATAAAATGAGCTCTGACTGTATATAGAGTAGACCCTAAAAAAACTCTTCCCAAAACTGAGCTAATAAAAGTATTCAGTGAAGTTCTAGGATACAAAATCAGTGTGCAAAAATTAGTTGCATTTCTGCAAACTAGCAGTGAAAAATCCAAGGAAGAAATTAAGAAAATAATTGCGTTTACCATAGCTTCACAAATAAAATATTAAGGAGCAAATTTAGCGAAGCACATGCAAGACTTACACACTGAAAACCACAAAACAGGTTAGAAAGAAACTAAAAAACACCTAATAAATGGAAAGACATCTTGAGCTCCTGAATTGGAAGACAGTATTTTTAAGAGGATAATACTACCCAAAATGATCTACAGATTTAATGTAATCCCCATTAAAATTCCACTGGTGGTTTTGCAGAAATTAAAAAAACTCATTATACAATTCATAAGGAATTTTAAAGGACCCAGAACAGCCACAACATTTTTGAATAGGAAGAACAAAGTTGGAGGAGTCCTACTTCTCAATTTTAAAACTTCTTATGAAGGTATAGTCATCGAAACAGTGTGATACTTAGTGGAAGAACAGATGTATAGAAAAATGGAGTAGAATTATGAGTCCAGTAAACCCTCACATCTTTAGTCAATTGATTTTTTACCATAATGCCAAGACCATTCAGTGGGGGAAAGAACACTTTTCCAAAGAAAAGTGCTGGTAAAATTGGATGTCCACATACAAAAGAAAGAAATTTGATTATTTATACCATATACAGAAACTAAATGGGTCAGAGACCTGAATTTAAGAGCCAAAACTATAACACTCTGGAGAAGGGATAGGTGTATATCTTTAGGACTTTGGAGTTGGTAATGATTTCTTAAATACGACACCAAAAAGGCAGGCAACAAATGTAAAAAACAGATAAACTGGACTTGATTAAAATTAAAAACTTTTGTGTTTCTATGGACATTATCAAGAGAGTGAACAGGCAACCCACAAAATATGAGAAAATCTTTGCAAATTGTGTATCTGAAAAGGGTTTAATATGTAGACTATATAGAGGACTATTACAGCTCAACATCAACAGAAGCCCTCCCCAAAACTCAGTTGACAGGCAAAATGCTTGAATAGACCTTACCAAAGAGGAGATACAAATGGCCAAGAAGCACATGAAAAGAAGCTTAACATCATTAGCTGCTAGAGAATTGCAAATCAAAACCACAATGAGATACCAGTTTATACCCATTCTCATGTAAATAAGCCCAAACCCACAAAACGAAATAACGCAGTGTGGCTTTGTGTATTTGGAGAAACTGGAACTTTGTACATTGCTGGTTAGGAATATAAAATGGTGTGCCTCGTGTGGAAAACAGTTTGGTGGTTCTTCAAAAGATTGAATACGGGGTTAACATATGACTCAGCAATTCTGCCCTCAAAATATACTCCAAATAATTGAAAAAGATGACTTAAGTAGATACTTGTTTATTAGTTTTTGTAGCATTATTCATAATAGTCAAGGTGTGGAAACAACCCAATGTCTATTAAGAGATGAATGAGTAAACAGAAAATATATATGCATTATGGAATATTATTTAGCCATGTAATAGCATGAGATGCTGATACATGTTACTTAGTGCATGAATGAACCTTGAAAACATATGCAAAGTTAAGTAGGCTAGATACAAAGAACAAATATAGTATGATTATACTTATATAAAATACCCAGAATAGAAAAATTCACAGAGATGTAATGTAAACAGGAGTTTTCAGGGGCTAGGGGAAGTCAGGAATGGGGACTTGTTGCTAAATGTGTAGAGCATTGGGGTGCCTGGGTAGCTCAGTCAGTTAAGCATCTGACTTCGGCTCAGGTCATGATCTCATCAGGTCATGATCTCACTGTTCCCGAGTTCGAGGCCCGTGTCAGACTCTGTCCTGACAGCTCAGAGCCTGGAGCCTGTTTCAGATTCTGTTTCTCCCGTTCTGTCTCTGCCCTTCCCCTGCTTGTGCTCTGTCTCTCTCTCTCAAAAATAAACATTAAAAAAAAAAATCAATAGGTAGAGTGTTTGGAGTGATAAAGTTTTGGAAGGAGGCATGGTGATGGTTGCATAACACTGTGAATGTAATTAATGTCACTAAATTGTACATCTAAATATGACTAAAATGGCAATTTTTATGTTCTATACATTTTATCACAGTAAAGGAAAAAAATAAAATATCTAATTGTTTTTAGATTCAAAATTTCTGTAAGATAAAGGAAAATGTCAGTCTCCCCTAATCTATCTTTACATGTTCCAATGATGTTCAGTCAGTTAGGGAATGAACAGGTGTATATTGAGCATGTACTATGTGTCAGGCACTGTTTATATATTCTAACTACATGTTCATATTAAATTTCTCTTTTGATTCACATCTATTCTGAGATGAGGAAGCAGTTATAGAGGGATTGTCAGTTATTTATCTGAGGTTGAAGTAGTAAATGATAGGACTGACTCATATCCAGGGGTGTCTAGAATTCATACTAAATCTACTCAGTTCATTCCCTCCACTTTACAGATGACATGGCACACATTTTACCCTCATAATGGTGATTGATGTTTAATAGTAAGACTGAAAAACTAGAGATCTTGAAAAACCTTTTTTGGCAAAATGTGTTGTGTTTAGTTAAAGGATATTTTAGGTATTCTTTCTACATTAGCATCACAATTGGCAAAAGGAAGTAAATATATATTGGGTTCTTTTTATATATGTTACACAATTTAATCTTCACAACAAAACTGAGGTGGTATTTCAAGATGAAAAATGGAATCTCTTGTAAGTTATTTGCCCAGGTTCACATGGCTAGGAAGGTATGGAGCTAATATTCTCTTTCAATTTTTTGATCTCTGAATCATGTGATAACTAGAAATGTACAGCTTTTATATAAATGTCAAGAGGCTTTTTTTTTCAGGAAATTCATCTGTATAGCATTTCTAAAACATTCCTTTCCCATGGATCCTAATGAATAGTTTTCTAATAGCTTCCTTCTTTACCCATTAATAATGATTAATAATGATATACAACATTTATTAAGCACTTTTATATGCCTTGCAGTATGCTAATTAACATTTCTATGTGCAGTGTCATTTTTAATCTTCTCAGCAACTCTGTGAGGTATAGGTAGGCATTATTATAATTCATTATAAGCCTGATGATGGGCCTGAGAATGGAAGTTGGTCAGTTAGCTGAAAATCAATGAAATTAAGGAATCACAAAAATCAGTGTGTGTCATAAACATTTTAATTAAAAAGCAATATAAATGTAATTCATTCATGAGTCTTTTGATATAGGGTTAAAGCCTTTTTCTTGAGTTAGAAATGACTAGAGTTTTGACTTCCTTTGGTTCAACTATTACAATGGTGTCACCTTCATGATTTTCAGTTGTTTTTTCATTTAAGTGATACAGGAACTTAAAACTACTAACAGAGGAATATGAGTGCATCTTAATTTAGAATATGATCTTTCCAGTACAGCTCTTCTTACCATGGGATTGCATTCAATGAACCTGTTGTAAATTGAAAATACCCTGTCAAAAATGCATTTAGTATACATAATTTACCTGACATCACAGCCTAGCTGACCTTAAACTTGCTCAGAACCCTTACACTAGCTTACATTTGGGCAAAATCATGTAACACAAAATTTATTTTATAATAAAGTGTCAGATATCTCATGTAATTTATTGAATACTGTATGAAAGTGAAAAATAGAATGTATGGGTACAGAATGATTTTAAGTGTACAGGTTGTTTACTGTCATGATTACATGGCTGGCTGGGAATTGCAGTTCCCCGCTCATGCCCAGCATCATGAGAGTGTATCTTACTACATACTGCCAACCTAGAAAAGGATCAAAGTTCAAAATTTGAAGAATAGTTTCTGCTGAATGTGTATTGCTTTGGCACCATCTTAAAGTAAAGAGATCATAAGGCAAACCATCCTAGGTTGGACCATATGGTTGTCTTACCCAAAACTAATATGACAGCAGCTTTTTATGGCTTCCTTTCATTGAATGCAAACATTCAACCTAGTTTTTATAGCTACAGCTTTCTTTTTTCCTTCTCGTTGAAGTCAGTTTATTTTTCTTAATGCAATTGTGTTATCAAACTTACAATTAGAAAAAACAGATTTGGGAACAAGCATCCCTGCCTCTGGGCAGTTTTTTCTCTCAAGTTTTGTTGACATTTGCTATTTCAATGTGTTCCTTTTTTTCATTGTGATAAAATATACATAACATTTACCATTTTAATCATTTTGAAGCATATAAATCAGTGGCATTAAGAATAGAATATTGTGTGATTATCACCAATATCTATTTCTGGAACTTTTTCATCATTCCAACGAGTAACTCCATACCAGTTAAACATTCCTCCTTTTTCCCTCATGCCCTAGTAAGCTCTGTTTTGAGTCTATGAATTCTAGGCCTATTATAGCTGTCTCCTATAAGTGGAATCATGCAACAGTAAATATTTTGTGTCTGGCTTATGTTTTCAAGGTTCATGTATGTTGTAGCATATAATAGAGTTTCATTCCTTTTCATGGGTGAATAATTTTCCGTTGTATGTATAAACTACATTTTTTCTTTTCATCTGTTGATGGACACTTAATAGCTTTCTATGTTTTAAAAATGAAGTTGAAAAGTTTTAATCACAGTATTTTCTTAGTTGAAACATTAGTTGTGACAAAGGTTTTTTTGGTGTGTTTTGGTGTTGAAATAGCATTTTTGATATGGATTGGGTTTTATTCACTGTTCTCATTTGCATGTGGATAATAATTACAGCAGGGACACATTGGGAATGGAAAGTAGAAGGAATAACTTTCTTTTTCTAGTGAAGGCAGCATATTTTAAAAATATTTTCTTAATACTGATTTTGAGCAACTTTCATGTGACATTGGAAGACCTAATCTTGTTTTTATCCCACACCAGTTTTGTGGTTTCAGTTGTCTAAATTCATTGTCCGTTGAAGTATATTCTTCCTAAGGTGTTTTTTTTTTTAATTATAAAAATAACCTGGTAATAACAGATGGCTTCTTAAAACAAATTCTCTTTTATAAATGCTCAAGGGTAGTATGCAATATTTTAATTAAAATTTGAGATGCTAGGAAAATCACCTCCCAACATTTTATAGAAAAATTTGAAAAATACCTTCGGATGTTTTAGAGCAAATTTGTGAATAATCTTGAATAATTATTATAAAGAAGAAGAGAATTAATCAAGGGCAATCTATTTTCTGTTATATTTGTTTACTTCAGTCCATTTGTACTCCTGATTACTGTCACATGTGAAAATGAACCATGGCTTAATGGGTGGATGGAGTAGCTTCTTTTTAGGTGATGGAGTGACCAGCAGCATGCCTTTCATTAAACACTTTCCCTCAGGGTTGACTGCTGAGTGCCTTTTATATGTTATTGTTCTTCCTGAGTTAGAGAGGGGTCTTCTATTACTATTTATCTGATTTTTACCTTTCATGGGTAGCCAGATATTGAACTGATGTCGATAAAAATTCAGAACTTCTCTTTTAAAAAATTTTTCTTTCTTTATTTTGAAAGAGAGAGACAGACACATACACACATGCAAGTGGGTGAAGGACTGAGAGAGAGGGAGAGAGAATCCTAAGCAGGCTCAGAGCTATTGGCTTGGAGCCTGATGTGGGGCTTGAACTCACAAACTGTGAGATCACGACCTGAGGGAAAACCAAGAGTTGGACGCTTTAACCGACTGAGCCACCCAGGCGCCCCCAAATCCAAAACCTCTTAAATGATAAACTTGGGTTCTATATCTTAGGTTACTAAGACCATTTACTTGAGTGAAGAGTGAGAGTTAGGATTGCACCTGACATGGGTGCCAGATTCAAGTAGAAATAAAGGGCAGGTTGAGTGAAAATGGAGAGGTGTGGTTGGAGGTAAAATTCCACGAGGTTAATAATCTCCATTACCTAGGAAGGCCTTCAGGCAGCAGTTTTCCAGTATCCAGCCAAGGTAAGTATTGATATTCATCTAGTCAACATCAACCAGATAGGTATTCTTACCTGGTGATGAGTAGTTATCATTTCACAGTGTTCTTTGGTAAGGTGGGAAGTAATATGGAGATAATTTTGAGATGTTTGTAGATCCTTTAGGTGTTGATTTTTGCTGGGATAAGAATAATGGGGGTAGATTATTTACTTGATATAGGAGGAGATGGATTATAATTTAGTGTTTCCTACCCTAGCATTGGTTCCGGTAGAGGTGTCTTCTAGTGGGTTTCTGCTCTGGCAAGTTGTTTTTCTGTGTCCACCTTTTTGTCTCTCCAGTTTTGGGGACACTGGTTTTTCTTGTAACCTCATTTCTGTAAGAAGAGTTATTGATTTTTCAGTTAAGCTTTTTCCTTTCTTGTTAGTATGGAGTGGTGACTTCTTTAAAAAATTTTTAAAAATTCTTTATTTTTGAGATTGAGACAGAGTGTGAGCAGGGAAGGGGCAGAGAGAGAGGGAGACACAGAATCCGAAGAAGGCTCCAGGCTCCAAGCTGTCATCACAGAGCCCAACGCGGGGCTCAAATTCAGGAACCATGAGATCGTGACCTGAGATGAAGTTGGATGCTCAACCGACTAAGCCACCCAGGTGCCCCTGGAGTGGTGACTTCTAAATTCCTTACCTGCTGGACTAGAAGCTGCAGGTTAATTTTTTTTAAAGGCATTACTATTACTGGATGATGATTTTGATCTTGTTTATACTCAGTCATATGCTTTAATGTGGTAGATTAGTGAAAAGTCCAGCGTCTTTAACTTAAATAATCTAGAATAGTCCCTATACTGGGGCTTGGTTCTTACTCCATAGTACCACCTTTTCCATGTCTCATCTGAAAGCCAGTGTTCTTATCAAGATCTCTCCATTTTGCTAGGGCCAGAGCTTTAATATCTCTAGCACTCTCTTTCTGAATACAGAATTCTGTTTTTAGACGAGTTATATACAACTTCTATAGTTATTAGATAGAGGACTAATTGTATGAAATTTAGGGAATCGTGACAGGGCTATTCATATAGGGTGATGCCCTCTCAATGTTTTCCTATGGACAATGGACAAGATGATTGCAGCATTGAGAGATCTGAACAACATTAACATAACTGGGAAGTATATTGGGTAAAATGATTGACTCTCTGGTGATTGGATGGTCTGGAACCTTAGGATACTTACGGCTGGGAAAATGATGATTAGTTCAAATAAGTACTGATGGAAATGCAGTCTTGCCTATCATGTCCAGTGATGATGTTTAAAACAGAACATCAGTTTCTGCAGTGAGACTAAATGACAGTAATTATCCCCTGAGGCACTCTTTTTTGATAAGTTTCTGAGGCTCTCCTGCTGCTGATGTCTCTTGAAGCCCATGTTGCTTCTACTTCTATGGAAAGTCACTTGTTTTTATATAAAACCAAAAGACACTTGATAAGTCAAAATACCAGGTGATCAGCTTCAAACTCTTTTGCAGGCTGCAGCAGTGTGACTTACGTGTGTTGACATGAGATTCTACCAACCTGTTCATACAAACTAATGTCTACATTCCTACCAGAGACCTCATTCACTCCTTCTGTATAGACTCCTCTGTATTTTTTCAGTGGTCCTGGTTGGTGCACTAAGTGTTGAGGCCTCTTTACTTCCTAGGATCTGAACAAATTAACAAGAGAAGGTAATAGGGACAGAGGAAAAATATCAAGTCAACTTTATTACTCAGAAAGGCTAGATTGGAGAATATTGCTTAAAATGGAGCAGAATGGGCTTGTTAACTCTGGAGGTTGGCCAGCAGACCCACTCATCATCAACTCAGCCACACCAGCAGAGTGGCCTTGCAAATATAGAAGTGCATGCTTGTTTGCTGTGGGCAGTTTGTTTCCAGGGGGAAGAAGGATAGAGATGAGCTGAACATATCCAGTGTATTAAACACAAACTAGTCAGTGGAGAGATAAGGAATTAGACTAATTGAACTTTCTCCAGAAGAAGGAAGCATTACTCTTCTAAGCCAATCTGTATTTTCTTGATTTATCCATTTTAGACCATCTAGGCAGATTCCTTGCTATGGAAGATGAGAATTTAGCTTACTTATCCTTCCCGGTCTCCTATTCACTCATCCTCCCAACATAATTCTTCCATAATTTTGATTAAGTATTTGGTATTTACATTTTATAATTACATACCTGCCTTTTTTCTCTATAGAATTTTGTGGTTCTTGAAATTAATCTTCTCATCCCATTTAGTTTACTGACTTTTTATGATTTTTTAAATGTTTTTATTTTATTTTTGAGAGAGAGAGAGAGAGAGACAGAGAGAGAGAGAGAGACACACAGAGCACGAGTGGGGGAGGGGCAGACACAGAATCCAAAGCAGGCTCCAAACTGTCAGCCCAATGTGGGGCTCAAACTCACAAACTGAGATCAAGGCCTGAGCCGAAGTCAGACACTCAACTGACTGAGCCACCCAGGCACCCCATTTACTGAGTTTTATAGTCTTATCATGAATGGAGTCAAAAGCTTTTCCACAGTTGCATTAGTATATCTGTATGTAGATACCTAGTTAATATATATCTTCATGTAGCAGATTTGCCTGGCATAGTCTGTAGGGTCCACATTGGACTTCTTGTATACAAGTGCTCTTGCGTTAGTGGTCATCAAAGTATCTTAACCTTCACCATTATCCTTAAGGTTTTCCTGACCTTGTGGTTGTATTAGATATCCTGTTACCTAGATGTTATATCTTCTTTCTCTTGGTGTATTCTTGTTTTGTAGAGCACAGATTTTAGTAGCTTCCTGATAAAGAATATATAGGAGGTAAATCTTTTGAGAACTTGCGTGTCTGAAGATGTCTCCTTTTTATACTCGTACTTAATTCATAGTCTCAATCCTGAGCATAGGATTCTAGGTTTGAAATACTTGTCCTTGAGAATTTGATGGCATTGCTCTATTGCTTTCTTTCAGTGTTGTCATTAAGAAGTTTGATGCCTTTTTAGTAGCAGTCTTTTATATGAAATATGTCACTGGAAGTCTGTAGAATCTTTTTTTTATACCCTTTAATTCTGACATTTTATGGTGATTTGCCTTGTCATTGGTTTGTTTTTGTCATTTGTGCTGGACATGTGAATGTGCTTTTTCAGTCCAGAAGTCCCTATCTTTTAATCCTGGAACATCTTACAGAATTCTTTATTTGAATTTCTTCATTTTCACCTTAGAAACTTTCATGTCATCCCCACATTTTCTGGAGTATGATTTTGCTTTGAGCTATGCATGGTGTACCTCAGTCCAAAAACCCTGTGTTTTACTTACTCCAGTCTTTTGCTATTGTGAGAGAGTGGGCAAGATCAGGCTGTGCAGTCATGGGTAGGTGATCTGAGTGGTTAACCACTTCTTAAGTACACTTTAAAGAATTCTGGTGTTTTTAATGCCATCCTTGCCCTCAATGCCAGACATATGTGAGCCTATGAGGGGTTTTGTAGTGATTATCAAGTTGATCTTCCATCTTCCCTGCTGTTGGCTTTGGATTAGCTTTCTTAGGTGTAAGTAATGTGCCATTATACATTTGTTCTAGAAATATATGTGCCTCTTTTATGCATTATAAGATCTGGTTGTGAATGTAATGAATACTGATGAACAGAAATGGAATTTCATGATAGCTGCAACAGCAGTGATATTATAAGAAATTGTCTTTGATTTCCATTGTTTACAAAATCACATGTACTGCTAAACTATTGTGATTTTTTTGTTTACATTAATAAGTGAAGAAAAGGCTAGAGTTCATTTAGAGGATAGTATGAAAATGAAAATGTACTCTTTTTTTTCTCATCTGCTTTCCTGGAATCCCTGAAGTCTACCTGTGGACTCAATTTAGAATTCCTGGATTAATTGGATATGAGACCATAATCATGGTTTCCTATATTCATCCATTTTTCAAAGAGGCTTCTTTACATATATGTATCAGCCTTTTCATTCATTCAGCGAATATTTACTCAGTATCAGCTGAGTTAAGCAGAAGACACTGGGCACCAGGGATAGTTAACAGGAAAATTTCTGTCTTTGTGGAACTTCCATTTCTAGTTGAATATGTAATTGTTTATAGTGTGGTCTAGATGAAAATAACATAATTTAACTATGTATCCCTGGAAAATAATGGAATTCGCATGTCTTTGTTATAATGTCATTACTTTACTTGAAACAGAACTTTAAAGTTTTTTTTTTTTTTCCAACGTTTATTTATTTTTTTTGGGACAGAGAGAGACAGAGCATGAACGCGGGAGGGGCAGAGAGAGAGGGAGACACAGAATCGGAAACAGGCTCCAGGCTCTGAGCCATCAGCCCAGAGCCCGACGCGGGGCTCGAACTCACGGACCGCGAGATTGTGACCTGGTTGAAATCGGACGCTTAACCGACTGCGCCACCCAGGCGCCCCATTTAAAGTTTTTTTAAATTACTAAAGTAACATTTATTTTTAAAAAGATGTGAGAAGATTGATAGGCAAAAAAGAAAAAAAATGCACCATTAAAACCTTGGTGTACATTTCAGTCTTTTTTTTTTTTTTAACATATTTTAAAAAAAATGTTTTTATTTTTGGGAGAGAGAGACAGTGTGTGAGCAGGGGAGGGGCAGAGAGAGAGGGAGGCAGAGGATCCAAAGTTGGATGCTTAACTGATTGAGCCACCCAGGTGCCCCCACTCTCTTTTCTGTACACATATACACATAGGTATATTTAAATGTGCATAATTTGTTTACAGAAATTCAATTGGATTATATTTTAAAAACATATAAAATTTTAATTTTTATTTGTCAAGTGTTTACTTCAGTTTTAATGGCTGTACAATATTCAGTTTCATGAAAACACTTATTTGTATCTTTAGGTTGTTTTCTCTATTTTATTATTTAAAAAAAATCCCATTTGCTAATTGCTTGTAGCTAAAATTTACCAAAAACTTTTATTTAATTGTTCCATCAGTTTATTATGAAAAAATTTATATTAATGGAAAATTTGAAAGAATTTTACAGTGAATGCCCATATACCCACTATCTGGATTGTATAATTAACATCTTTTTTATATGTTTTAAAAGTTTTATATTAATTCCAGTTAGTTAATATACAGCATTTTATTAGTTTCAGGAGTACAATATAGTAATTCAACAGTTTCATACATTACCCTATGCTCATCATGACAAGTGCACTCCCTAACTCCCTAATCCCCATCACCATTTAACCCACCACCCTATAATTAACATTTTAGTATGCTTACTTTATCATATAATCTATCTAATTATCTATCCCTCTGTCATGAATTTTTTTGCAAATATTTATAAGCTGAGTTGTACATTTTTCAGTTACACAAATTTTTTTCATTTATGCTAGGTTCCGCTCCAAGGAAACTTTTCAGTACTTATTTTCACTCTTACCAGTGGTATATCATGACACTTTGAATCTTTGCTGACACTGAGTTTTATTATTTAATGTAATTTTTTAGATAATTTTTGATGTATAAGTTGTTGCTAAAGGAGATTGCTTATTTTAACTCTAAAATGACTCCATTCATATGTAGTACTCATGAAACAGCATTCATTTATAGTTTGATCATCTACACTGTGGCTTTTGAAAGGAAATGTATATAATTTGTTCTCTGTGATACTTGATGGTTTTAATGGGAACATTGTACCTGTTTGGTAACTAAGGTACAGTTGGAATTTCAATCAGGAAATAGTCCTTTTGTTTTCAGTTTATGCAGTATAGTGTGTAAATAAGTACTCTAAAATATTACCTACAGCATATTTAGACTTTTTATTTTTTCCCAGGGTAATGAGCCAGTGGAGGGAAATGATTCATTGGGGTCGTCAGGAGTAGAAGTAGATCTAATGAATTAAATATTCTTTCACTCATTAGACCTTTGCCTTGCTTCTTGGAACTTTGTTTTATTCCTTGTAACTGGGCTCCACCAGTGTAACAATATAATTGACTCAAGAGAAATACAGATGTGATTTTGAGGTGTTAAGAAATCTGGACGCCTTAGGTGGGCATATAGTATGAGGTAGTTGAAGCAGGGAAGTAATTAGCAGATGAAAAGGCTTACACAATACTATCTTAAGTTATAGATCGCCTACATTCTACTTTATTTTAAAAGTAGTTTATAAGCAGTTAATTTAACTTTGGTATGGCTATTTAAAAAATATATGGAAATTCCACTAGAAATATGTTATCTTTGTTATTTTCTGAGCATTCAGCTAAATCTCTTTGTTTACAGCTGGGCTCAAAGTGCAGAGAACTCAAAGATATTCATTTCGGCCAATGTTACAAGATCTCAGATGAAGGCATGATCGTCATAGCTAAGGGCTGTCTGAAATTACAAAGAATATACATGCAGGAAAACAAATTAGTAAGTACTTGTTATAATCTTCATTTTTAAAAATTTTGTTTCTAACCTTTGATATCTTTATAACTTATAAAATTTTATCTGCTTCTTTTGATGGTTTAGAGGCAAATACTACTTAAAAACAAGAATCCTCTCAAAACAGTGGTTTTATAAATTGATCCTATAACTCTGTAGGTACTTGCATGTGGTACTTGTGTGTTAAAAATTCCTCATTAGCATGTGCTAATAGGTTTTTGTCTAAATTCTGGCAATTAATTAACTCAGGTAAATTGGAAAAAATAAAATTTAGTTGCTAAACATAAGTCTGTGGTGGTTGTTCCTTTTGATTTCCTAGGGATTGGAATAATTCTAGGTAGTTAGATTTTTTTTTTTTATGGTTCAGAAAGATGTGTACGTGTGAACTAAAGCTTTTCACTTAGTGTGGTGAAAAATGAGATTCAGTAAACTGAGGCAGATAATCTTTTTAGTTATATAGATTTTATATTTTAATGATATGTGTAACTCATTCATACTTAATATATATATTTACAGCTGTTTATTTCCTTTTATTGAGATGTAATTCACCTGCCATAAAATTTACTCTTTGAAAGTATTGTGACTTAATGGTTTTTAGTATATTCACAAAGTTGTGTAGTCATCATCACTAATTCTAGAACAGTTTCATTACCCCCAAAGAAAGTCTGCTAATTAGTTGTGACTCTCCATTTCCCCCTTCCTCCAGCCCCTGGCACCTGGTAATCTACTTTATGTCTCTGTGGATTTGCCTGTTCTAGGCATTTTATACAAATGGAATCACACAGTATGTGGTATATTGTATTTGGCTTCTTGGACATAGCATAATGTTTTCAAGGTTCATTCATGTAGTAGCATATATCGGAGCTTCAGTTTTTTTAGTGGTTGAATAATACTCCAAACCTTTAAAATTTTGATTTGATGGGTGCTTAGTAAAAGTTAACAGAACAGGTTATCATTAGGGAGGTACTAGTAGATTTCTCAAGGTTGAGAAATCGTGTACTTTAAAATGTAGGCAAGGTGGTACTGAATATGTTGCATATTTTCAAAGGAGACCTGCTCTTAATTGTATTCCCCAAATAAAGGGATCTTTTTGTTGCTTCTTGGGATTAGTTTACAATATTTGATAAATGTGTCTTATAAATTAATGTAAGTTTTAAAAGGTCTCTAGAACCATCAGCACTTCAAATGAGATAATGTACTTTAAAACAAGATTCCAGTTAGAAAAATCAAAACACTATAAGTTAAAAGGAAATGCTTTTATCACCCCATAGAATTATATTTTCCTGTGAAATTATATAGTAAAAATCCTCCACATTTCTCTTTACATTTATTACAAGTTTAATAATCTCTCTTAAAGCAGTATGATCTTATAGAATGAATAAGGTTTTCTGGGTCAGAGAGGGTGAATTTTTTAAACCTGGTGTACAATCACTTGTGATTCTAGGGAAATTGCTCCTTGAACCTCTTCTGCAGATAGGGTTACTAATCCCTGTTTTCTTGCAGGTTGTAGCTCTGAGGATTAAATGGCATAATGTCCTTACGTTGTCTAGTACAAACTCTGACCCATAAGAGACACTAAAACTAGTAATTTTTATGAAATCCTGTCTGTATTTGTTGTCTGTTGGTTTCCACTTTACATTCAAGAGAAATGAAAGGATGGTAAACCCAACTTGAGATTTTTATATTCTTCACATATTGGGAATATTTGTTGGGTGATTAATATTTGTTTCCTTGTTGAGTAAACACAGAGAAACATTTTTCTTAACACATTAACATTTTTAGTCCGTGGTTCCCCAGAGGAACTAATTGTATATGTTCTGAAGTTTATACTTACATTCACATTTGTTTTTCCTTATTATTGTGGTTCATTAAAAAGATGATATACTTAAATGATAAGGAAATCAATTTTGTATGTCGTGTTATTCAGTAAACATTTGATTTCATTGGAAATTTGAAGTAATTTTGCTAAATCTTAAAGTTCGGTTCAATAAAGTTCCTTCAATTTAAAGTTCTAGAAAAGGAATCTTAGAATCATTTGAGCTCTTCATACTGGACAGTTGAATTATTATCTATCCTCCCATAGGAGCTACACCTTGTTGTTTTAGAATTTATGGAACAATGAGAAATATTTGAATCCTTTCAAAGCTATAATTTTAAGTAGTTCAGGTGTTTTCACTCTGAGAACTGTTATTATTAGTCTTTTAACAAGAAATATTTTAAATGGGGTGAGTAGAAATAATAGCAGTCTGGCTAAAGGCAAATTATATTTATATACTTTTATATTTTTATGCAGTATATATTTATAAAAATATTTATACTCCATATGTAATTATAGGTAGGAAATATCACTAAACATCACTAAATAAGACAGATTTTGTAAGTTAACAACTAATAGAGATATTTAGGAGAATGCTGTGTCTGAAAGGATGCCAACAGAATTTGACCTGTGCAGATACCAATCATTAATGAAATTGTTTTGCTAATTCTCTTATTAAATTGAATCTTCTCAAAAGAGTATTAGAATTTTGTTTATAATTAAAAATAGTCATAGAATAGAGTTTCTTTAAAAGTGTAAACTTTGCTGACTTTAAAATATCAAATTGTTTTTATATATTGGCAGTATTTGAGTATACATTTTTTTCATATTGTATCTTGGCCTTTAGATGGCAGCATTGTCTTTGTATATTTCAGTGACATCGCTTTTGTGTCCTTGATATAACTATAAAGGTAGAATGCTTATACATAGTTTCTGCAGGTATTATGGTTTGTTTTCAATTTTTGCTCTTTAGGTGATTTTAATGTGAAAATTTCTTAAAATAATTTGAAATATTAGTTATATTTAGAAGTTAAAAGATGAACTTGCTATTTTACACAAAGTAGAAAGATATTTGAACATTCTTATTTGTGGGACTGATTTAAGTAAGATAAACTTTAGGGAAGGATTCCTGTGTTTATCGGAGCGAGTTTTATTCCGGTGGAAAGTGAGGACAATGACTTTACATTTTAAAACTCAGTGAGTTATGGTGAGGCAAAGAATTGAGGACTTCCATGTAAAATTTTACTCAAAAGAGAGTAGATTTCTGTTTTACTTCTTTTTGAGTGATACAGATGCCATGCCTCCTATATGACATGTTTTGTATTTGCTATAAAACTGTGGTATAGATTTTAGGAATAGATTTGAGGAATGCAACTATAGTGAGGTTCTAGCATATTGTATACAACTGTCTCCCTTCTTCTAGTGATAGCTTTTGTATCTCTTCTGTGCAATACTGGCTACAAAGTTATTTTTTAATCCATACTTACTTAAATGTACAGTTATTGATGATCTAGACACCTCTTTAAATGTATTCTCTCTGCTTCTTTACTCTTGTTGCTCCAGATTCCTCTTCTTTACTCTTTGGACAGAGAAGCTCTTTGGGCAGCTTCTTACTTAGTTGTGACAAGATCAGATGGATTATCTGTCAATTGTCATCCAACCTGATGCTTTAAAGTACTAAGATTTTATAATTTATTTAGAAAATAGCTTCTATGTGAAGTCCTAGGGTCAGTATATTTTATTTAGATCTATATGTGTTGTGTTTATTTGGTCTATCTTTTAACACCTTCTATTCTATAGAGTTGGGTTGTGATCTAGTATAGGGTGTCTCAATTACCAAGAAAGTAGTAATGTATTATGAATAGATTTTTAGAAAGTTTTAGGGAAGTGATAAATGTTTCCTGGTTAAAACTTGATGTCCTAAGAGTTAATTGTGAACTTTTATTTTTTTTCAATCTCCTGGTGAATTGTTATTTTATTAGTTTTATAATTATATGGCATAGAGTTCTTTGACTGCTACCATAATTTTTTAATAATGGTTTTATTTTTTCATTTTATAATTTTTTCGAGGCTTACATGTATGAAGTAGGATCTAAATTCACCTCTTCAGACCTCCTTCTTGTAGCCTGGAAGCATTTCAAGGGGTGATTGAGGCAAATGCCCTATTTGAGTTGAACTAAACTCAGTTCATACCTTGATCCTAAGTTTTCTCAGTCATGTGACTTGGGTTAGTTACCTTAATTTTTGTACTTTTATTTCTTTGTTTGCAGAAAGGATATAATGCTACCTCAGATGTGTTCTTATGAGTATTAAAGAGATTAAATGAGATTAAGAGGTAAAGTAGCAAATGTGTTTTATGGTCCCCAAAATAGGAAGTCTTCTGTAAAGTTTACTTTACTTCCTCTTCCTTCCAGAGTTTACTTTCTGGAATCTACCAATTTGAATTAAGGGTATCATCTACTATATTCTGATTTCACACCTATTCACAGTTTAATTCCTGGTTGCTGCTTGCTGTGATCTGAGGTTGTTGCAGCAGCTAAGTGAATACACTGGTAACCATGTTATCATCAACTGGAGTATGTGAGGTAAACATTTTCGTCAGAATTTAAATAGCAGTAGCTAATTCAGCATTTATATTAAGGCTTGCGTTTCCTGACTCTTTGCTTTTCAACTTAGAGTTAATATATTAAGGGATTTGGTTCCCCTTTTACCCCCAACACCCCACTACATTTCTTATATCTTATTTCTGAAATACTCCTTGTGAAACAAGTTTACTTGTAATCCCAGACTTAAATAATTTATATTTGTGAGGGATTCCCTTTTCAAAATACTCATTTCAACTTCCAGGTCTCTTAGTAGATACTTGCCTTCATTGTCCTTTCCCCTCTTAATGGATGAGGCATTTGCTTACATCCAGAGTGGTACTTACTTTCCAGTAGACACGGTGCATGAATGTGGCACTCTAAAATAGGTGACCTAAAGATACTGGGCTTTATCTTATTATTGAATGCTACATTTCAGGATTTTGGTGTCACTTGTTGATATTTAAAAATATTTGATAGTTAGGTTTTTCTTTTTGTATTTATAATGTGCCAGGCAGTGTGCAGTTTTACATAAGTAGTCCTCAAAACCATCATATGAGGTAGTTTATTTTTACTCTATTTTACAGATGAGGAAATTGAGACCTAGAGAGGTTAAGTAACGACAAACAGGTGTCAGGGTTAAGATTCTAACCCAGATCTGTTAGAATCCCAAACCTTTGTCCTCAAGCCCTTTCATGGATACATCACAGATGGAGCTAATAATCTATTTGCCTTTTAACCATACAGTAATTTCTAAAAGACATTTTCCCCCTTTAAAACACTTGCTGACAGGTACTTTGAGACATCAAAGAAAGAAATTATTTATTATCATGAGCAGAAGATCTTTTTGCTAGGATGATAACTGATTTCAGGGGAAGTACCAATGGAGACATATTGAAATCTTTTCTAGAAAATTAGTAAACTTATCAAAGAAGAAAGGCGTTTCAAGATGGCATTTAATTTTCATCTTAATCCTGTATGAATATGATCATAGTTAACTTTAATAGAATTGCACTATTTATGCAAAATTTTTTTACTTTGCAAAAAGCATAGTATTTTATTTTAGTTTTTTGTGAAATTTGGATTCAGAAGCTAAATACCATTTTATTTTTGTCCAGTAGATTTAGTAGAAATTTGAATAAGTCAATGAACTGATTACCTTCTACTCTGTTCCTTAATATTGTTTCAGATGTTCATTCGGTTCATTTAATATTTGACTAGCGTGTGTCAGGCTCTGTGAGAAGTGTTGAGAAATTAAGTTTTATTGCTAAAGGGAGGAGATTCCTGTCTAGTTCTAAGTGCTGTGGAAATACCAATGACAAAAGTAGTTTGTAAATTGTACTATAAGTAGTAGGTGACAGTTGAACTGAGTCTTGAATGATATATAGTGCTGTGATATTATGATGCAGGTAAACATTTTTGTTGGGGTATTTGCATTTGTGAGAGACAGCACTAACAAAGACAAGGCACTGGGAAAATATGTGGAATGTTTAATATGTGGTGGGTGTGAAAGTAAGATTAGTTTTACAGGCAGGGTGGTGGGTGAAGTGTTGATATTTGGGTTTGTAAAGGAGGATAGGGATCAGGATGAGACTTTTGAACATCATGCTAAAGGAATTTGTATGTCTCTAGGTAATAGGGACTATAGCATGGGGTTTCAGCAAATGTGAAATGTGATCAGGTT
Organism: Acinonyx jubatus; assembly: GCF_027475565.1. Classification (NCBI taxonomy): domain Eukaryota; kingdom Metazoa; phylum Chordata; class Mammalia; order Carnivora; family Felidae; genus Acinonyx; species Acinonyx jubatus. The sequence goes on along the minus strand of NC_069380.1, from coordinate 166,166,449 downwards.
TTGAGGTCTTGTATTATTTTTTTATTTTGAGAAATTGAAAAATATAGAATAATAAAAAGTAATAACATCTATATGCCCATCATCTAGACATTGACAGTTGTTAAACATTTTGTTCAATTTGCTTCTTTTTTGAGTTAATAAAATAAATAAACTTTGAGCCTCTGTTGTCTTGTACCCCATGTCATTCCCACTGTCTCCTAGAGACAACTACTATGATGACCTAAAATGCTTTAAAAAAAAAAAAAACTTTAATAGACATAATTGGTACCATGAATGATATAGTATTGTTTAGTTTGTAGTCACATATAGTTTATATCTGATATTGTATTGTTAAATATCTGTTCTTACAAATTATCAGCCAACAATTTGCATTTTTACTTTTAAACTTACTTATTTTTTAGTTTTTTAAAATATAATGTATTGTCAAGTTAGCTAACATACATTTTATATAGTGTGGCATTTTTACTTTTTTAAGTTGTTTTTGAGATCTAGTGATAATATGTAATTCATTATTTGTAACTCTTAGTGTTCTATATAGATATGTATATCCTGTTTATCCATTCCTTACTGAAGGACTCTTGTATTGCTTCCAGTGTTTTACTGTTACAGGTATTGTTGCAATAAAGTCCTTATGTAAGTCTCCTGTGCTTATGTATAAGAATTTCTCTAGGGTCTGTACCTAGAAATGTAATTATAGGGAGCTAAGAAATGTAGATTTTCCAATTTTTACTAGATCATGCCAAATTGCTCTTCAGGAGTAATTAAAATCATGCTTTGCAGGTTTATCTTGCTGATGGATTATGAACTCTTTTGAGGGCAGGGAGTATCTACTTATTCTTTTATCCATCACCCCTCATTGTGCACGTAATAGACATTCAGTAAGTGTTGGCTTAGTGACAAATGGGTTCCTACTGAATTGAACATGCTTTTAAAATGTATTTTTCCAGGGGTGCCTGGGTGGCTCAGTCAGTTAAGTTAACTGAAGTTAACTGAAACTTCACTTTCAGTTAAGTGTCTGACTCTTGATTTTGGCTCAGGTCGTTATCTTGCGGTTCGTGGATTTGAGCCCCATGAGCCTGCTTGGGAGTCTCTCTCTGCCCTTCCCCTGCTCATGCTCTCTCTCAAAAATAAATAAATAAACTTTAAAATGTATTTTTTCAAGTATTTTGGCAATGTACTTTAAAAAGAAGATAGATTTATGTATGTAAATAAAAGCTTGAAAAATAGCTTACAGATTCAGAGTCAGTAGTTTTCTGACTTTTTAAAATCTTTTTTCATGTTTATTTATTTTGAGAGAGAGAGAGAGAGAGAGGGAGAGAGAATCCCAAGCAGGGTCCACACTGTCAGCACAGAGCCTGACGTGGAATTTGATCTCATGAACTGCGGGATCATGACCCTAGCCGAAACCAACAGTCAGATTCTTAACCAAATGAGCCACCCAGCCTCCTCTGACTTTTCAAATAAGTAAATTTCTTTGATCTAGTTACTGTATTAATGATGCCATTCTTTGTGTATCAAATTTATCCAGCCATTGTCATTAAGTACTCAAGAGGTATTTTCTAGGATGGTGGATTTTTAACAACATGCAGTTTTGAGCAACAACTAGAATATGATTTGTATTCTTGTCAGAATTATATGGACTTGTATATCCTTATTGTTAATAAAATTGGTTTTATTTTCTCAATGGTATTTGAAGGACCAATTTTAATTAAAAGCAAAAGTTATTTGGCATCCAAATAACTTGAAAACCAAAGTTAAAAGATTATTTGGTATATTTTTCAATCTGAAGAATATAATGAACTCATTATACATTCTTTGCTTAAGCTTATCCTGTGTCTTTTTAATCTATTGGTATCTTTCTCGTGTGGATATCCTTTTTATGCTTTTTTTAAAAATTATTTTTTTCTCTTTCTAAAAATTAAAGGAATTTCTATTAAGTTTTGTTTTAATTCCACTGTAGTTGGCATACAATGTTATATTGATTTTCAGGTATATGATATAGTGATTCAACAATTCAGTACATTACCCAGTGCCATCATGATAAGTGTACTTCTTTGGGTATCTTTATCAGGTATTTTGGTAAGAACATAAATGAATTGTATTATGTCATTTGGAAGGTATAAAAAACCATAAAGTGTGTGTGTGTGTGTGTGTGTGAGTGTGTTTTCTTCTCCTGTGTACCAGTGTGACACAGAGACAGGCAGTGACTTGGATAATAACTAAATAATTTTTCTTTGGAATTTAGTAATTTTTTTTTCCCAGCATATTTACTTGCCTAATTGTATTAGTTTAGTAGTATTAAAATTAGTTCACAAACTTGGGACTTACGACTGATGATAGGAGATGCTCAAATGCAAAAAGCATCTCAGGAGGAAGCTAGCCCATTATTAAGAACTCCAATACAGATACACAGTGTTGACAATGCAGAATTTATTATGGTTAAAAATAGGAGACTCCAAGTGGTATTTACATATTCTTAAAAAAAAATTTTTGGGTGATATTCTAGATTGCTAAAAATATCCAACTTGTTTTGGTTTAAAATTTATAGTTGGTAGGTTATTTCTAGTATTGCGGTTCTTTTGCTAATGTTATTTCACTTATCTATTTTATACTTTAGATCTTGCTTTTTCTTTAAAGATGTAATTTTTGTTTACTTTTCTTTTGGCACTGCATATTTTAAAAAATCAGAAAGATTTGGAGCAAATCAAATTATCTCTCAGCTATAAGTGTGAAAGTGCTCTCTAGGGCTTTGTGCTCAAGTGTTGGTAACAGGAGATATTGGATTGAGATAAAGAGCCTAGTCATCAGACTTAGCAAATAGAAATTTTATAGTGTTGGATGGCATTGGGATGCTGGGAGTACATTAATTCTGTCATTTATGAGCACATAGTTTCCAGCTACCTTTCTAGACTGTCAGTCACCAAGTAAGATGTATTGCTTGGATCTAGGGAGAAGTTTTGCCTTATGTGTTTCTTTTTCCACAGTAATGAGGTGCTAGGGTCTTATGATATCCAAGACTTAATCCCATTTATTATTTTAGTCGTTAAGCTTAAGGGGAAAAGAATTAGTGTTTTTGTTTTGGTTTTTTAGGTTTGCCCTTCTGAATATCATTAGTTGAGTCTGGCTACCAGGTAACAGGATGCATCTTTCCTAGCATTTTCTTACAGCTGTTATCAAAAAGATAAGTTGCCATGAAAGTGTTATGCTACTTGGGCTTTCACCAGTGATTCTTCTTCAGGCAAAAGGTGTACAGGTTGTGCTTCTGTCTAGGTAACTTGTGTGGTGAGTACTGTTCCTATTTCTGTTACATACTTTGCTTATTCATATTGCGTAGATTGTCTTCCTTTGTTGTCTTTCTTGAAGTTTTTGATAAAAGTGTAAACATGGAGTTGCCTCCTGGGTGGAAGGATGGATTGTCCTGAGAGTGTTGGAGTAAATTCTTTGCCTTGGACTGTGTCTTCTGGTTTTTAGTAGTTGAGAACTTGAAAAGCCAGATGAAGTCTGTACTATTTTGATATTTACTCACTTTTTAAACTCTCTTATTGCATCTTATTTATGTAGCCATATCAAATTTAGGTCGCAGAAAAGATCAACATGGTATTTTTCTTTAGTAGTTACTGTACTTCACTATTTTTGGTTTCTAAAATATAATAGAAGTGGATTACTTCAGAAGAATTCTTGGGGTAGAAAATTTATAGTGTCTGTTGCCAGGTTTTTATGGGACTGACTTTCTGATTTAAGCGTAAAATCTAGGTGTTTATCATTCACTCTAAGATGATATATACATGGATACATTAAGAATATGTAATTCAAAGAAAAATAGTTATAAATCAGAGTCCTTCTAGTTGAACTACATTTGGGCGATGAGTAAATCTTTTATTTTTTTCTTTTTGAATATGTCTTTGTAAAAATAAAGAGGAAGGCATTTATTTGTATTCAGTGTTCTTAAAATGCCTATCTGAATACCTACAGATTGTAAAATTATTTGCATGATGTTATGCTAGCCCTTCATTTTGACTCATCAGAGAACATGATAGAATTAGGTTAAGTTTTGATTTGTAGATTCTCTGAATGGGGAGTCAAAATGTATTTCTATGATTTTTCACTAAGTTGATGTTAACTTCAAATATTGGCATGTAATTTGAAAAGCTTGCTATGTCATATGTTTTAAGTTGTTGCAGGACATAGTTTTGTACACACATGTACATACCCCTCTACCGCTGATATATTAATAAATATTTTTCTCATTATATATAATTGTAGGCAGTTCTATTACATAATCTAATATACATTCCATAAATTAAAGTTGTTTTAGGCTTATGAATGAAGAGCTTAATGGAAAACAGCGTGAAAGGTATACCACTGAATTGAGTCATGACCTAAGACATTTCCGTAGATTGACCTTTTGTTTTTCATATCCACAACCCAGGAATGCTCTTGATAAAATACTATTTATCATTTCAGAAAATCTGTAATGGCTTCCTTCACAGGTTTCTCTAGTTACTAGTCTCTATTCTCATTATATTCTCAACTTGTTCACTTACTCTTCTTTTTCTGCTATCATCTTGCTTCTAATATTTGTTCAATACCTTCAAGCTCAGCTAAATATTTTTTGTCAAATTTTCTTTAGGAATTCCACATTTATTACTTTCCCATATACTATCAGCTTTTCCTGTACTTTATAATTTTTTATTAATCCATTGATACCTTGTTGTAGGTTTCAAGGTTTCAGTTTAGTCATGTAAGCTCTTTGTAAATGGGGATGATAATGTCTTTTTTAAAACATGTAGTTAAGTATCAGACTACATCTGTCAATGTTTTGGCTATTTAAATAGATATTAGAAGTTCTTAAAAATTAAAGATCTTCTATGTAAAAATTGTAAAGTTTTTGAAAATGACTGTTAATGAAGATGAAACATTTTATACTCAAGTCTTTTTGATTTAGTTCTGGAAAAATTACTTTTGTGACAGGAAGGAAAGCTATTAAAAATTAGCATTTTCAATGAAACACATGTCAGTAACTTTAAAGATGATTATTTATACTTTGGTGTGTACACATAGCCTAGCTTGTGGTACATAAATTTTTATTAACAAGTGAATTGGTGAAATAAGCTTTATTCTGCAGCAGTGTCAACTGATTCTTCATTAATGTTTATACCAGAAGAATGGCAGTGACAGCTTGAGGAAGTGAAACCCCAGAGAAGTCTACCCTCTTCAAGAATTAAGTAGTTTTTAGGAAATGATTTCTTAAAAGTGAACGTTGAACTTGTGTCTTTAAAATCTTTTCATTGTAAATGGCATTTCTTGATTTACATCTTGTTGAGAATATTTGACTTTAGTGCTTCCACCAATGCATTTTTTCCTGCTTTCTGACAACTGTAACAAAAATCTCTCCAAGACTGCTAAGAATTGTGTTTTTTTTTTCTTTTGTCAAACTTTAATCACTTGGATGTTCAGGAGATGAAAGTTACCAAGTTGTTTCTGTGGATGAGTTTGTTTAGATGAGTTTGATTTTGTTGCTACAATTAGAGATAGATAAAGTGTAATATTTGATGCATATCTTGGTTGCTTGATACTAGCTAAATACACCAAATAAATCTGGTGTTAAGTTTAGTTAGAACACTGATACTGCATGCTTTGAGGGTAATATACTGTGCAGAAATGACACTGACATGTATTCTTTTAAAAATACTTCCTGTAAAAGTCATAGTTCTTACTTTCATAAATTGATTCCATCTATATTATTATCTTTTTGTTCTTTAAAATGTTCTAATGGTTTTGTAGAATCAAAAATTGGGGAAAGAATACCCAGAAAGGAGCGTAAATAGGCATCTGACTAGAATAATCAATGCAATTTGTTTCTTTCTTTTCTTGGAGGAGTAAGTACCATTTGGAAGACTTAAGGAAAAAAATGGGCAAGTATTTGTTCAACCAACTGTATTTTAACCTTGGATTGTGTTTTTTCATTCTGGAAGTGATATTTCTTTCTAGTACACCTAGATGGCTTTTGACTGTAAAGTAAGTCCAAGCATATAGGAATCCTCTTTTTTTCATATATATATATATATATATATATATATATGTATATATATATATATTTCATCTTTTTCATATATTAAAGTCTATATAAACCAGTTACATTTTTTAATGTACTTTATATTATAATTTTTTTTTATTACAGTCAAGAGCAGTTTTGTTTTTTTTTTAAAGATAAAGTACTTGTGCTGACTGTGGATCAGTGTAAGACTAGGAGGTATTTCCATATAGTCTTTTCCATAGTGGTGAATCATTTTTATTCTACTGTCTGCATTTCCCTAGTGTCACAGGTTAATTCTTCAGATGTTTGTGCTTTTCCCTTTTCTTTCTATTAAAGCATACCTTACTTTACCTGTTGTGGAAAGTAACTTCTTTCAGTTATTACAGCCAACTTGTAATCACCTCAGTGCTTACCTCCCATTCTTGAGATTCTATATTTGTACATGTCTAAGGTTAATTATTCATTTGTCTTAATACATTATATATATTAAAGGTACATTAGATTTGTTTGCATGTCTTATTGATAATGCACTTCCTTCTTCTGACCCTACTTATTAAAGTAGGAAAAGTCCTGTTTCTTAAGCAAAAATGGTAATGACTTAACCTTGAAAGTGACCTTAGAAGGCTCCCAAACCTACTTCCTACAAATTCCTTTAGTGCATGCCTGATAATGAGTTGTCCATCAATGTGCATCTGTGTCGAGAGGGTGATTTATTGATAAATATTCAAGAACTCATGCAATATTTTAATGACAGTTTAAAAATTATTAATAATATTCCAAAGTGATATTTGACCAGATTTTTCTTATTTCTAGCATTTAGGTTATTAATTAATGCCCCTTTTAAAAAAGAGGTTACATAAACTTAGCACATTATTTAAACAAGACTAGAGAAGCTTATTCTCACATCAAATTAGTCTGAAAATCTGTAATTTAACAATTGAAATCATCACCTTTTGTGATATGTGCATTGTTTTAGGAGACCTTTCCTTTTTTCGGTGGTGTATGGCAATACCCACTAAGTTAGTGGTTCCCGTAAAACTTCTGTGGTTTCATTTACTATTAACATGCTCTTTGACAGCTGGCCTTTACTAATCTCACACCATGGGCTTGAAACTTTTTCCTTAAAGCTTTATAGTTGAATTACAATACATTGTGTCCTTTATTTTCTCCTGGAAAAGGATTTAAACAAACTTTCTATTGCACTTGTTGAATATGTATTTCATAGTAACCACCATGAAGTTTGCAGCATTTAAGAAGATGAAGAAGCAAAGATAAAAGATACACATTCAAGAAGGCTTGGTTTCACAGTTGCTGCATAATCCTTTCTGCTGTCATTGGTACCCTAACCCTGTACCTACCAGAACAAAAGAAACTGAATTGGAAATTGTGGGAGCTGGGGAACATTCAGTTGGCAGCCCATCGCATGGCCCATAGGCGTTGTCAGGTCTCAGTTTGATGCCCTTTATTCTTTCTGACAGATGTGAGGTAGGGTCTATGAGGGGGAAGTCATTACTAGAGAGAGGGCAGTGTCAGATCAAAAGTAACCAGTGATCAAACAAGGTAAAGGGCTGTGGAAAATAGGCTCTCTTTCTGGCCTCAACACCTGCCTGATCACTGAAGGGAATAGTCCTTATGTGTCAGGGAAAGTTGATTTTCTTTGATGTACAGTGAATTAGAAGTTGGAATGGAAGCTTAACTGGAGTACAGAAGATTTTTACTTCCTAGTTCTTGGGCAATTTGGGTGTTTAAATTTTTTACTTTAATTGTCTAAAAGTTAGAGAAGTCATTCTCTTCTAAATATTAAAGCTTACCCATACTAACTTTGTTAACACTATATATTTAGAGGTAAGTACTAATAAACAAGCAAGTTTCAGTACAGTATAGAACAGGCTTTAGAAGTTACCAAATTCTTCTTTTCAGTATCGAATTACAACTTTACGCAGAGCATTTGTATGATTATGACAGTGAATACAAAGTGGATAGTGCTAAGCTTGTCACATAGTAGGTCCCTTCATTGCATAATTTTGGAATTTATCTAAGTCATTTCAAATGAGTTTGAATTAATTCTTTCTCCTTAAGTGCTTATTATTATATTTTCTCTTCAGATAACGCTTTCTAATCAAGTCAATTAAAAGAAAATTTAAAGAGAATCTTGTTGGGGTTTCTATGTATGGTTCTTTTTTCCATGCCCTTTCATGTTTAATGCATATTACTAAAGTCTAGAAGAAGGATGCTATTTTTATCTTTCATTAGCTTGCTGTGGTGATAGATTGACAATTGAGACCTATTTCTAAAAATTTCATTTATGGTGTTTTCCTTTATATTAATAGCCAAGATTTAACCTTTACTAGTTCTTTACTGTCTCAACTTTTGGTATTTTAAATACTGCTGAATTTCATTCAATTCATAAGCAATTAAAAGTCATTTTGTCCTCAAATTCTAGCAGTAAGAATGTATTAGAAATTGTTGATTTTCCAGTAAGAAGAATAAAGAGTCTTAGTGCCTCTGCCTTTTAAAAGTGATTTTTAATCTAATAACTTGTCTGGCTCTACATCTTTGCATGAACTCTTACATTTGTTTGTTTTTGATACTATTAGGTAACCTAAATCTTCCTCTTTTGTACATTTAGATCTATAAAGAAATATAAAACATGATATACATTATGTTGTATTACCTTCATATTAAATTAATATTTGGCTTCTAGATTACTGTTAATAATAAATATATTTTATGCTTGAGAAATTTCAGAATAATGTATTTGAGCATACTGCTAACTACTGATATTTCTGATTTGGCTTTTAAACAAACTTTGCTCATAAATAATCATAAATATGTTTGTTTAGGGTTTTCTTAAGGTAGTTTGACTTAGGAGTTTTTATGTTGACATTGAATAAGATGCATTTTAATTTTTTTATTTGATTTATTTTCTTTGAAGTAAAATGTGTTATAAATTAAGATTCTATATCTATTTCTGAAGCTTTATGAAATTTAAAAAATCTTAATACAGATACATCACACATCTAAATACAATTAGACTCATTTTTTTTTTACTTTCTTTTATTATATAAATTTCAGGTATATAGCATTATAACTTCTAACATGTTTGCCCTGAACAGCCTCTGAAGGACTGCAAATTGAAACCAATATGGTAATATTACTCTGATTAAAGGAGGAGAATAATTTTGGCGTGGGTCTTGGTTCTTTGAGAACATTTCTCCAGTCTGCCCTTCAGTCTGAATATTTGCAAAATGGATTTGAGTTTGCCAATATTTTAATACTGTTAGGAAGAAACATTTGTAAAAGGTAAATTTCTATAAGGAAATTCCAGTTGTTTTTCAAAATGGACTTCAGTATAAAATTTTGCTAGTCATAATCTTTGCTTTTATAGCATGCTATCATTAGTCCATGCATGCTCTTATTTCCTTATAAAAGCCAATTTATCTAAAAATTATTTAACATTTACTCAAGAACTTATTCCTCTAAGAATAGCATATTACCAGTAACTTTCAACCACCCATGTATTCCTCCTTTCTCTCATCTCTGACTCCCCTTCAGAGGTAACCAGAAGTAACCACTATCCTGAATTTTATGTTAATAATTTTTCCCATTTTGTTACATATGTATATGTGCCTAAACAATAAGTAGTTCAGTTTTTACTTGTTTCTTTAAATTTAAATTTTAATTTATCATTTTTAAAAATATTTATTTATTTTTGAGATAGATAGAGACCGTGCGAATGGGGGAGGGTCAGAGAGAGAGGGAGACACACAATCTGAAGCAGACTCCAGGCTTTGAGCTGGCAGCACAGAGCCTGATGTGGGACTCGAACTCTCGTACCGGGACATCATGACCTGAGCCAAAGTTGGGTGCTTAATAACTGAGCCACCAGGGTGCCCCTACTTTTTTTTTTTTAAGTACATTTCTAAAGGGGACGTTGAACTGGTAAAAACAGTACTTTCTCAGATATTTCAATGCATTACTTAAAAGTAATGTAATTTAGTCAATTAATATAAGGAAATATTTCTGAACTTAAACTTGATACTATTTAAAGTAAATCTAATTTGTGAGATAGTCTCTGCTGTATTTTCATTTTAGATCTTTTGATTATACAGTATCTGTATGTTGGTCCCTTACAATTTGAATCTTCCATTTATAAATTATAAATATAGAGGATGAAGCCTTTTCTTTCTCAGTTTTGGTTTATAACAATTGTAGCAATTTCTATGACTTTGGTGTACAGTTTAGAAAAATTCCTCTTTGGGGGCTCCTGAGTGGCTCAGTTGTGGGTAAGCCTCCAACTTCGGCTCGGGTCATCGTTTCACGGCTTGTGAGTTGGAGTCCTGCGTCGGGCTCTCCGTTGACAGCTCAGAGCCTGGAGCCTGCTTCAGATTCTGTGTCTCCCTCCCTCTCTCTCTCTCTCTCTCTCTCTCTCTCTCTCTCTCTCTCTTTCTCTCTCTCTCTCTCTTTCTCTCTCTCTCTGTCTCTGCCCCTCCCTGCTCATGCTCTGTGTCTCTTTCTCTCTCAAAAATGAATAAACATTAAAAAAAAAAGTTCCTTTTTTTGGTGATAGAAATAGTTGATCAGGAATAGCTAAATAATTACCAGTTTGGTATGGAAGTAAGTGGATTTTAAGCTTACCAAATGACCTTTATGTTTTACTTAGTTTAATGTGTCATTAGTAATATAATAAATACAACCATTGCCATTTTCCTAAGGATAAAATGATTGAGCTAAATTTCTTTGATTGCTAGATACACAATTGATCTAAAAACAGCTTTTGGTGGTGGGGGGGGTTGTGTAGAGAAAGCTACATTAAATATTTAGGTTGGTTTTTAAGACTTCCTATGATTTCAGAGCTACTAATTTGCAGAAAAGTGTTTTTTTGTTTTTTGTTTTCCTCTCAGCATAGTTCATTAGATTGGTTGGTAATTCAGTATTGGTCTGGTATACAAGTTTTGGTGAAATCAAATCAAATAGCATATTTGCTTGACTACAGGTGATTTTACTCCAGTTTCTATTTTTTTAACTGTAGTCCTTGTAAAATAAAAATCAATATTCATATTGTCTTCATGTTTTTGGTAATCCTTTGGAAATACAGTTGATAATACATAAGAATAGTCAATATTCAGAATGGCTAATGATTTACAAATATATTGACTGAGCTAATTAATATTACTGGAGATCAAATTAGCACATTTCAACTTTGATTAGCACAGATTTTTTTTTTCCTCTTGAGCAAGTTATGATCAATCACATTTACAAGAATGTAGAATATACATTTTTATACCAGTCTTCATTTGCAGGAGACTTTTGATCTAAGTGGAAAACTCATGCACATCCCTTTGTGTGTGTGTAAATATGTGTGTATGCATGCAAGCATACATGTATTTGTATATGTATGTATTTATAAAATAAAGTTGGTAAAGTGATTTCAGTTAATGTAATTTGAATTTAAAAGGGAGATTTTTTTTGTTTCCTTCTTTATACTGATGAACTATGCTTTTTTGCTCTATTATGGTGTCCAAGAGGTCCATATTGAATGTTGGTTCATCTTTTCTCTCCAAAATATATTTTGGTGAGATCGCTTATGAATGATAAATACAATTGGCAGAAAGTATGTAGGTTGTAGTTTGAGAAGCTACACTTAGTTCATTCCATTGAGCTTTATTCGCTGTTTTGTAATGTATGGTACATCTGAAGAAGCAAAATAATACTCCCTTGCATGCTTTTTTTTTTTTTTTTAAGTTTATTTATCAGAGAACGTGAGCGGGGGAGGGCACAGAGAGATTCCAAGCAGGCTTCACACTATCAGTGCAGAGCACCACGTAGGGCTCAGAGTCACGATCCCTGAGATCCTGACCTGAGCCTAAATCAAGAGCCTGAGTGCTTAACCGACTGAGCCACCCAGGCACCCTAGCCTTTCATGCTTTTTAAAAGTGTCAAATAGTTTTCTAAAGATATAATGATATTGTTCCTTGTTTTTTCTTAATTTAATCTAAAAAGTTATCACATGGTTTATAGTGGTCATTAAATACATTGATTTAGGGTTTGGGAGAATAGAAGCTAAGGTTAGAGGTAGAGATTGAGAGTGGAGTGACATTGTATGCTCTAGTAAATGATATTGAAAACGTGGAAATAAGTGTGCTGCAGTTTCAGGTGATATAATTGTGTAAAATAATTTTCCTTGGCTTCTTTATGGTTGTTAGCTACATGGATCAATTACTTTTTTTTATAAGGCCAATATTTTACCATTCACTCATTCATGTTAAGCATTTCTTGAGTACTAACTACATATACAGCACCATGTTTCTAGACCCATTTATCTAGCGTGCCAACTCACTTTATAGTAACTTTTAAGGATTATGAGAAATTTCTTCCTATCTTGTATTTATCTATGAAAGAGCCTGATGTAGAACGTAGTAATACCCCCTGTCAAAGCCATTGCTCTAGAGCCTGGACTCTTAAACTTTCATATATTGAATACTACATTTTAAGAGTAAGAATTTGAAAATTCTGGAATGTAGATAATATTTTATTTGCTAACAACTTAATAATAATAACCTTGAAGTTATTTCATGTCTATTTCATCTTTACTAAGATGAAATATTTTGCAAATTAAAACTAAAGGAGATATTATTAAATAGCATAAAACATGATATTATAATGACTTGGTCTTTTTTTTTAACTTAAAATTTTTTTTAAATTGAAGTTTCTATTAGCTGTTTATCAGAAGTTTTACTTTTAAAGAAAGACTTGCTTCATTGAGCCATAGGAGTACTTGGGTCGTGTGTGGGTTGTAATACTTAAAGAATTAAATATAATGAATTGAGTTTTGGCATTATTCCACTGAACTGAATTTTAATTATTATTAGGATATTTAAGGGACATTGTTAACTATATCACAAAGAATCTTCCCTTATGAGAAGAATATTCCCTAAGCTAAATATTCCCTCTGGTCATAGTACTATGGAAAGCTAGACTTCTGAGCAATTATTTTCCTTTATTATTTTATTACTGTGAATTTTATAAAGGACATTTTGGTTTCCTTTCACGCTTTAGTGTGGTATCTTAGATATCAAGAAACAAGTTAGTAATTCATCTAGGACAAAACATTCACAACTTCCGTCTTTTATTGTAGAGTGACTTTTATTTTAACCCTTAATTTCCCTTGCCTCAGTTTTCTTCTACTTTTTTTTCCTGTAGGGTTTATTTACATGAATTGCCTCAATTCTTTTTTGGAAAGGGGAGGAATAGATCTTAATACAAACAGAAGTACTTACATAAGCACATTTTAACTTTAAAATACATTCTTTGAATAGGCAGTTGTGGTATATGAGAAACGCTCTGGAGCTTGAATTAGGAAGATACAGGTTTAAATATTACCTGTATCCTTTAGTTGAGTAACCTTGAGTGAGTGCTTCTGAGGTGGTTTTTTCATTTGTAGCATGAATGAGAATATTATCTCAGGTAGTTTATGTTCAAGTGGTAGTCTCATGTTAAGTGATCAGTAAGAATTTTCCTTCAGAAATTTATCTGTCAAGCTGTTGTTATATATCAAAAGCTAACCATAATAAAAAAATATTTGGGAGGATTTTACATAATACTGGGAAATATAAGAAAATAGACCTAAATAACCCTTACTTATTGTAAAAAAAATACATGTGCATGGTTATGAAATTCTAATATAGAAAAGTAGAAAATGAAAAGTGAAAAACTTTGCTAATCCTTCTGGTGATTATTTTCAGTCAACTTTTAATGCATATACCAATATGTATACATATGTCTTTATTTAAAAAAATTATACTACATATTCTGTTCTACAGCACTTCATTTTTGCTGGGCACTTCTTTTTTCCCCCTATAACAAATGATAAAGCCACAACTTTCAGTGGTTTTCATTAGAAAAGTGTATCTTCCTATGTGCCTTTTAATGATATTTTGTTGATAATTTTAGTAAAACCCAGAAGCATGTCTTTTCTACATATGGTCCTTTATCTCCGTTCCTCATGTTTTTATTTTTTCTTTTAAATAGTGACCATATCTGCTGGAATGTTTTTGAGACCATCAAATAGTTTAACACCTGGAGGCAGAGATACTAGAATAAACAAGGTGCTTTAAAAAATATTTGATACTCTATACTTAGTCATATCATTAAGGAACATATTTTTTTTTGTGAAAAGTAACTGATCCTTTTCTTTGGGCCAGACCAACGGACAATGTGACAGACCTCTTGATGTTTTATCAAGAGTTTTGCAGAAAGGTAGCTTATGTGCCAGACAGATAGAAATTCCAGTTCTAGCATTACCAGTTTGTAAGTTATAGATTCCTTCTTAAGCACTTAAATATTTTGGAGATTTGATTCTCTGTTTATAAATTGGAGATGATATCATATACTTTGGGCATTGAGAAAATTAAATGGACTGAGATATAGTATATGTAAATTGTCCAACAAAACATCTTGGCATCATGAAATAATAGCTTCCCCTCTTTTCTTGTTAACTTCCCAACTGCCATATCTCTTCTCTCTCTTCATGACCAAAGGAAATTAGGAAGGAAGTCATTGCTAGAGCTTGCTAATAGTGAACACTTTTGTTTTTTAGCAACTTAGAAAGGAGGAGAAGTAACTGATGGTTGCTTTATGTATTTGAGAGAGTTCAGTGAACCTTTCATCTTGTGGTGAATTTCTGGAAGAGTGATCTTTAACCTCTAGTGTTTGCTTGATATTTTCAAAACTCCACCTATGCTTCTTACTAGTTTTTTTTTTAATTTTTATATTTTTTGAAGTTTTAATTTAAATTCTAGTTAGTTAACATATAGTATAGTATTGGTTTCAGGAATAGAATTTAGTGATTCATCAATACATTTAACACCCAATGCTCATCACAACAAGTGCCCTCCTTAGTACCCATCACCCATTTAGCTTATTCCCTATCCAACTCCCCTTCCAAGCCTTCAGTTTGTTCGCTATAGGTAAGAGTCTCTTATGGTTTGCTTCCCTCTCTTTTTTTCCCCTTCCCCTATGTTCATCTGTTTTGTTTCTTATATTCCACATATAAATGAAATCAGTGGTACTTAGCTTTCTTTGATTGACTTATTTCACTTAGTATAATGCACTCCAGTTCCATCCAAGTTGTTGCAAATGGCAAGATTGTATTGTTTTTGATAGCTGAGTAATATTCCATTGTATATATACCACGTCTTCTTTATCTGTCGTCAGTGAATGGACATTTGGGCTCTTTCAATAGCTTGGCTATTATTGATAATGCTGCTGTAAACATTGGGGTGCATGTGCCCCTTCAAAATAAATTTTGTATCTTTTGAGTAAATAGCTAGTAGTGCAATTGCTCAGTTGTAGTGTAATTCTATATTTAACTTTTTGAGGGACCTCCATACTGTTTTCCACCACGGCTAAATCAGTTTGCATTCCTACCAACACTGTATCAGTGTCCCCCTTTCTCCACATCCCTGCCAACATCTATTGTTTCCTCTCTTGTTCATTTTAGCCGTTCTGACAGGTTTGGAGTGGTATCTCATTGTGGTTTGGATTTGTATTTCCCTGATGATGAGTGATGTTGAGATCTTTTCATGTGTCTGTTTGGCATCTGTATATATTTTTTGGAAAAATATCTATTTGTGTCTTCTGCCCATTTCTTAGCTGGATTATTATTTTTTTGGGGGGGGTGTTGAATTGGTAAGTTCTTTATAGATTTTGGATACTAACCCTTTATCCTATATGTCATTTGCAAGTATCTTCTCCCATTCTGTAGGTTGTCGTTTGTGTTGTTGATTGTTTCCTTCAATTTGCAGAAGGTTTTTATTGTGATGAAGTCCCAATAATTCATTTTAGCTTTTGTCTCCCTTGCCTCTGGAGATATGTCTTATAAGAACGTGCTGGTCGAGGTCAAAGAAGTTGCTCTCTGTGTTCTCCTCTAGGGTTTTGATGGTTTCCTGTCTTACATTTAGGTCTTTCATTCATTTTGAATTTATTTTTGTGTTTGGTATAAGAAGGTTACTAGTTTTATATTTTGTACTCCTAGTAACTTATGTACAGTGGTTATTCTGGTTGATTTTTTTTTCTATCATTTTCTTATCTATTTGTTTATTTACTTACTACTTATTTATTTTTGGGAGAGTACAAGGCAGGGAGGGGTAGGGAGAAGGGGACAGAGGGTCCAAAGCAGTTTCTATGCTGACGGGCTGATTGCAGAGCCCGATGTGGGGCTCCAACTCAAGAACCGGCTCATGACCTGAGCTGAAGTTGGACGATCAACCTACTGAGTCACCCAGGCACCCGTGTTCCTATAATTTTTTTTTTTGTCTTGAATGCTCATTCTCAGAAGTTAAATTCTCTTACTTTTTAATGGGGAATATTGAAATCATTAAGTATGAGCTACCTCATATCACCTATAATTCATTTGATTGCAAGTAACAGAAAACCTGACTCAACTTGCTCAATTAAGTTTATTCATTTATTCATAACTATGTAGATGTAGTTAGACTTTAGGGTTGATTTGATTCAGTGTCTTTGACAGTTTATTTATAGAACTGGTTCTTTTGGACTCTTAGTTTTATGCTTTGTTGTCATCTTTCATCTAAATCTGAATCCACTTGTAGTTCAAAGATGGTTGACAACAATTCCTAAGTATATTTTGTGTGTATATCATCATTAATTCATTTTGATTGGTGAGAATGTTATACTCAATTTGATGCTTGGTACAGAATGTAAACATGCAACAATTTGTTTATCTTCTCATCTGTTAACAGACATTTTGGTTATTTATAATTTTTTTAAATGATTTTCTTGAAGTTTATTTATTTTGAGAGAGAGAGTGTGCATGCATGTGCACGTCTGAGGTTGAGGGAGGGGCAGAGGGAAAAGAGAGAGAAACACAAGCAGACTCTGCACTGTCAGCATGGAGCCCAATGTGGGGCTCGATCTTATGAACTGTGAGATAATGACCTGAACCAAAATTAAGAGTTGGATGCTAATCAAATGAGCCACCCAGGTACCCTGGCTATTTACAATTTTTTAACTGTTATGTATAAAGCTGCTATGTTATGTATAAAGCTGCTACTGTGTTTTACATTTTTTCCCTTCATGTCTAATGATACTGAACTCCTTTTTATGTGCATATTAGCCATTCCTGTCTTTTCTTTTGTGAAGTATCTGTGCAAATATTTTGCCTATTTATTTATTTATTTTACAAATTTCGTTGTCTTACTGAGTTGTAAGAGTTTTTTATATGTTTTGGATACAGGTTATTGTGTCAAATATATGCACTGTGTTTACTTTGTGTCTTTCCTTTTCATTTCCGTTCATTTTCTTTTGAAGAGCAGAAGATTTTAATTTTGATGAAGTCAAATTTGTCTTTTTTTTCCTCAGTGGTAAGTGCTTTGTGTCTTGTGTAAAATCTTTGCTTAGTGTCAGCTGTTTTTCTTTATTATTGTGTATTATGCTGCTCCACTAAGGTGTAAACTCAGTAGGAGTAGGGAGCCCATCTGTCTGACTCACTCATGTATTCTCTGTCCAGAAGAGTGGGGCAATGTGATAGTTGCTCTAAAGTAATTTTTGAGGAATTATTTTGGTCTGATAGACTAAAATATTTTAGCCATTGTTTATGTCTTACTCTCTTCTCTCCTCTGTACTTCACTCATTGTTAGACTGGCTTGTTTCCTTTGATTGCTTCCTTGCTTTTCAGTCCTACTGCTAACTCTTTAGTCCTAGCCCCTTTATTTTTGTGTGAATTGCAGTATCTCGTTAGGCTTGTTAGGTTTGCCTTTAAATCAATTCCAAAAAAATCAGTAAGATATTTACTCTCTCACTGGTACTTCCTTAAGTACCAGTTAAAGCTCTATTATACATGGTAAGGTAGAATCTGTTATCTTAATAGTTCTCTCTCTTTTTTTTTTTTTTTTCACTTTTCATAGTTTTCTTCTTCATTTATTCTTCTCCTTCCTGGAATACTATCCCTTTTCCTCCTGCTGAAATAAATCTCAATTATTCTTTAGGTCCTTTCACTTATTTTTAAGATCGGGTTTTTGCCTATCATCTTGCTGAGTATTTCTCAACATTATTTTTTTGCCTCTCTGGATTGTTTTTCCCTTGAGGTAAGATTCATGCCTTCTGCTTCTTTTGTAAGGAAGAACATCATAGAGGTGATGTTTCTTGGTTGATCACTCCTTTTCCTCCTTGACTGAATTTCATGGTGGCACTGCATGGGAAGGGAGTACCTTTATATTCATTTTTCATGTCTTTTAAAAATTATTTTATTTTTAATTGTGGTAAAATACATATAACATGAAATTTGCCATCTTAACTGTTTTTAAGTATGCAGATTACTGGTGTTAAATTCGTTCACATTGAGGAGCACCTGGGTGGCCTAGTAGATTAAGTGTCCGACTCCTGACTTTGGCTCAGGTCATGATCTCACAGTCAGGAGATCGAGCCTCACCCCCCACCCCTTCAGGCTCTGCTTTCAGCATGGAGCCTGCTTAAGATTCTCTCTCTCTCTGTGTCCCTCCACTGCTCACAGTCTGTCTCTCAAAATAAATAAATAAACATTTATTTAAAAAATTTGTGCACATTATTGTGTAACCAATCTCTAGAATTGTTTTCATCTTGCAAAACTGAGACTTTATACCAACTAAACAACAAGGTTTATTCCTTCTCCCGCAAGCTTTTGGCAACTGTCATTCTACTTTCTGTCTCTATGAATTTGATTTCTCTAGGTACCTCATATGAATGGAATCATACAATAGTTAACTTCTTGTGACTGGCTTCTTTCACTTACCATAATGTCCTCACAGAATTTGTGCATATTGTAGCATATAGAATTTCTTTCCTTTTTAAGGATGAATAGTGTCTTATATACTTGATTTTGTTTATCCGTTCATTTTTTATTTTTTTATTTATTTTTATTTTATTTTTTTAACGTTTATTTATTTTTGAGACAGAGAGAGACAGAGCATGAATGGGGGAGGGGCAGAGAGAGAGGGAGACACAGAATCGGAAGCAGGTTCCAGGCTCTGAGCCATCAGCCCAGAGTCCGACGCGGGGCTCGAACTCACGGACCGTGAGATCGTGACCTGAGCTGAAGTTGGATGCTTAATCGACTGAGCCACCCAGGTGCCCCTATCCATTCGTTTTTTAAATGACACTTGGGTTGCCTCCATGTTTTAGTTATTGTGAATAATGCTTATATGAATATGGGTATACAGATATCTTTTCAAGACCCCTACTTTTCAGTTCTTTTGGGTATATAACCAGAAGTGAAATTGCTGGATCATATGGTAAATTTTATTTTTAATATTTTGAGGAACTGCCATTTGCTTTTCCACAGCAGCTACACCATTTTCATTTCCACCAACATTGCAAAACAGTTCCAGTTTCTATGCATCCTTGCCAAAACTGTTGTTTTGGTTATTTTGGTAGTAGCCATCCTGATGGGTGTCACATGTCATCTTATTGTGGTTTTGATTTGTATTTCTCTCATGATTAGTGATGTTAAGCATCTTTTCATGTGCTTGTTGGCCACTTGTATATCTTTGGAAAAATGTCTATTTAAGTCCTTTGCCATTTTTAAATTGGGTCATTTTGTTGCTGTTGTTGAGTTCTTTGAGTTCCTTATATATTCTGTATATTAACAACCCCTTAGTAGAAATTAATATGGTTCACATATATTTTCTCCCATTCCATAGGTTGCCTTTCACTTTGTTGATTATATCCTCCAATGCACAGACATTTTAAATTTTAATAGACTTTAGTTCATCCGTTTTTACTTTTATTTCCTGTGCTTTTGATGTCATATCCAAAAAATTATTACCAAATCCACTGTCATGAAGCTTTTCTTTTTTGTTTTTTTTCAAAGAGTTTTGTAGTTTTAGTTCTGTGTTTAGGACTTCGATCCATTTTAGTTAATTTTTGTATATGGTGAAAGTAAGGGTCCAGCTTCATTTTTTTTTTTTTTCCCACATGGATGTCCAATTTTCCCAGCACCATTTGCTAAAGAGATTTACTCCACTGAATGGTCTTACCACCCTTGTTGTGAAAATCATTTAACTTACATATGTGAGAATTTATTTCTGGGCTTTGTATTCTGTTTGTTTGTATGTCTGTCTTTATGCCAGTATCATACTTTTGATTACTGTAGCTTTATAATAAATTTTGGAATGAGGAAGGATGAGAGCTTTAACTTTGTTCTTTTTCAGGATTGTTTTGACTATTCAGGGTTCCTTGAGATTCCATATATGCTTTAGGATAGATTTTTTGTTTGTTTCTGAAGAAAGTGCCATTGGGATTTTTACAGGGAATATATTAAATCTCTAGATCACTTTGGGTGGTAGTGACATTTTAACATAATTGAATTTTTCAATCCATGAACATGGGGTTTCTTTCCATTTATATATATCTTTAATTTCTTTTAGCAATATTTTGTAGTTTTCATTATACGGGTCTTTGACCTCCTTGGTTAAGTTTATTCCTAAATGCTTTATTCTTTTAGATGCTATTATATGTGGGATTATTTTCTTAATTTTCTTGATTTGTTTATTTTTAGTGTAGAGAAATAACAACTGATTTTTGTATGTTGGTTATATGTCTTGTAACTTTATTCTAAAAGTTTTTTTGGCATATTCTGCGGGTTATTTTATATATAAGATCATACAATCTATGAACAGGGATAATTTTATTTCTTGCTTTCCAATTTGGATTCTTCTCCCCTACCCCAAACCCAATTGCTCTGGTTGTGACTTCCAGTACCATATTAAATAGAAATGGCAAAAAAGGGCATCCTTGCTTTGTTCCTAATCTTAGAAGGAAAGCTTTTACTCTTTCACCATTGAATATGATGTTAGCTGTGGGCCTTTTCTATCACTTGTTACTGAGTAGTATTGGTCACATTCCGTAATAAAGAGTACTGTTTCTAGCTATAAACTAGTCTTGCTGTATTGGCATTAAATAAAGTTTTGGAGTTTTGTTTTTTTGTTTTTTTTTTGTTTTTTTGTTTTTTTGTTTTTTTAGCAGGCTCGCATACATTAAGTTCCCAAGTAATATTTTTTATTCTATGTGTGTGTGTGTGTGTGTGTGTGTGTGTGTGTGTGTGTGTGAGAATATACACATATTAAATAGGCTCCACACCCAATAGGGAGCCTAGTGTGGGGCTTGAACTTATGACCTTGAGATGAAGACCTGAGCTTAGTCAAGAACTGCTTAACGGACTGAGCCACCGAGGCATCCCCTCAAGTAATATTTTTAATGACAGTATAGGCATTGATATGGCACTTGCTACTTTATCATCCTGTTTGGAAACATGTATTAAATAATTGATGGCAATATTACAAATGATTTGAGAGAACTAAAGTCCTAGTTTTTCCCACTCATATTTGGCAAAGTCACTACTTTTTTGGAAAGGTTACTGCTTCAAAAATAAAATTCTTTTTAAAAATACATACCCCAGGAAATCTTGCTCCCTATGTGTAACCAGTGTTTATGAAAATATGAGAAAGTAGAAGCCTATATTCTTATATATTTTTTATACAAAAAGTAGTATTTACAAAAAGGGAGGTATGCTAGTTACAGAAATGTTAAATTACCTTGTGTATTATATTTCACAGATTTCTCATAACAGTTACATAACATATCACTCATTTTTTCTCTCCTCTTCTGTAACTAGTATATAGTCGTTTATTATTTGGAGATAGCATAATTCATTCAGCATGTGATTCTTAGATGCTTAGGATGTATCCATTCTTGCTATTACAAGAATTGTCAGATTAGTTACACATACATTATTTTGTACAAATATAAGTGTCTTTGTCAAGAGATTCTCAGAGTGGGATTGTTAGGTCAGAGGGTGCAGACACCTGTGATTTTGGTAGATACTATCAGATTTTCTTTTCTGGGGGTTGTGTCATTTTGTATTCCTATAAGTAGTGGAAATGGATTTAGAGTGCTTGTTTCCCACAGCCTTGTCCATAGTATGTCTTCAGTATATTAGGTTTTTGCCATTTTGATAGGCAAGAAATGGTATCTTACTTAGTTTTGATTTGTATTTCCCTCTTTAAAAGTCTGTTTGGGCATCTTTTCATATGTTTAAAGACCATTGGGATTTCTTTTTCTGTGATTATTCATCCATGGCTCATTTTGCTACCAAGTTGCAGATCTTTCTCTTATGTATTCCTAGGCAGTTGTTATTTATTCAAGATATTAGTTTCTTGTATGTGATTAGAGTTCTAAATATTTTTTTCCCAGTTTGTCATTTCACTTTAGCCTTGCCTGTAGCACTTTTACCATGCAGAAGTTTTTTATTTTATTTTTATTTTTTTAAGTTACATTTATCACCTTTCCTTTTTTGGCCTCTAAAGTTTGTTTTTATAGTTAGAAAGGCAGAGGCAGTACTTTCTGAATGGACTGGAATAGCCTCAGGTAATAGGAACATTAGCAACATAAATTGTACAACTGGAGGTGTGGCAGAGACATTGGAACATTTTTAGGCAACAGTATGCAGATGTATTCTTACATAATAGCATTCAACACCAGTCTACATTTCTATAAACCAGAGGCCATTTTTTAATGTGAAAGAAGTAGGGAAAGGATGTCTAACCATTATTCTTTAAATCTGCACCAACAAAAGACATGCACTTAATTTTATCAGCGCTTGAGAAGAAGCCTCTTTATCCACTCATCTGTCCTCAAAGAAGAAGCAGAATAAATATTTCAGAAGTTGTGACTGTATCTCTAGTTAGAGTCACTGATATCAATGTCTTGTAATTCAGTGCTTTACTGATAATGTATTCAGTAATTAAAGATTTGAAATGTTAGTATTGTTATAGATTTAAACATAACACAACAAATGCATGCATACCCATATGACAGGTAAGTAGTAGTAACGATATTAATAATAATGTTTTTATAAGCAAAAATTATAGACAACATGAAAATTACTTTCATTAGATATATTATTGAATACATACCCTTAGGACACCCCTGCTAAGTGAACTATGTGGTGATTATTTAATTTTAGGTATCTATTATAAAGCTTTGTTTGCAGATAGGCATTAAACCTGTGCTTTTCCTTTAAATAAATTTTTATAATTCTTCTCAAATTAAAATAAGCATGATCTATAAATTGTTAAAAGTTAATCTGTTTTTAAAAACACTGTTTGAAAGTAATCTACTCAAAGAAGATTGTTGAAAATCAAGTTTTTAAGGCTTTGGGAATTATTTTATCTATTTTTTTTAGTTGCAAAATCTGGGGTTTTCATTTTTGAATAATGTAGTAATTACATATTTAGTAATCGATATTCTTATTAGTTGGAGCAAAAATTGTGGGAAGCATAAAACAGTTTAGCTTTCCCTCAGATTTAACTGTTTAAATAAAATTAAAAATTTTCAAGACATTTAGAGTCTTAGCTTATAAAGACTTTATTTGAAACATTTTTGAGTTCAATAGACTTGTGAAAGAGATTGGATTATTATAGCCCAATTATGCTTTTAGTTCTCTTTTCTAGACAAGAGAGAAGAAATCAAAAAAAATTTTTGGATGCTTTCCAAGAGCTCTATGTGTGTGCATGAGAAGTTATAATCACTTGATTCGAGTCTGAGTTTTATTGGACAGGCTTGCTGGTGGGTTAAAATCCCCTCATCCTCTCCCAGATGGTAACTGCCTTGTTTATCTTCCCTTAAAAACAGTAAGAATTTGTTTTTTATAGCTATCTCAGACCTGGTGACATAGGTCACTTTGGCTTCATATGCTGCTGGCTTAAAGAAAGAATGAAATATGAAAAGACAAAAAGAAGGGCATAAAAGAAGGTAAGGAAAGGAATACTGTTCAAGGTAAAAGAACAGGAAAACATTGAGGATTAAAAATGATGAAATAAGTTCAAAGTAGTAAGGAGAGATAAGTATAGAGTGCTAAATGTTCTAAAGAAAGGTCTTATTATCATGTCAGAAAATGATTTTTGAGCTAAGAGAGTAGATATTTTTTAAAGAATATATTATCAAAATTGAGTACTTTTTAATGATGTATAAACAGCATTCAATGCCAATAGGTCACTTTTGGATCTTAGGGAACAGTTTTGGATCACGTTTGATAAACTTATTTTTCACTGCACACATTTCAGATACACTTATTTGAGGAAAAATATTGCTGTTCACTTTTTGGTAGTATCTAGCTTGGATTCCAGAGGTAATCTAGGTTGTATATTAATAGTTGCACATTTGCAAATAACTAATTTAAAAAGTGAAAGTTATCAAAATTTAAATTGCTTTTCTGAGATAATTTTATCCAACTAAAATAATTACTTTTAGATTATTGATTTTTGTCTCTTTAAAATATATTAGGGATGTTTATAACTATTTTCAAAATTATTTTGCATTTAAGAAATATTAATATAATGCTGCTATGAAAACATTGAAATCTTCATATTATTTCAGATGTCTCATAAAGTAAATTCTGCTGAAAAAGTTAAGTAACTCAAGTTGTCTCATTGTGAATACTTTCTGCATTGCAGTGCACAGATAACATTCATTAGATATAACCTCTCCACAATGGTAGTTGTTTGTCCTAACCAAATTAGAAATGCTTTAATCCAAGAAATATGATATTTAATTTTGTTTTATTTTAGGAGTAATGCCACACTGTTAATTTTACTATCAAAGAAAATTTCAGAGAAAGTACATATTAATGTATTTAAAAATCTCTTAATGGGAATGGTGATTTTTTTTCCTGTTGCTAACTCTGCTCATGCTGTACTTAGATGATCAATTTCAAGAATGAGATTGATAATATAATTTTAACACTATTACATGGAAGAAAAAATGAAGTGGAATGGCTTATTTAAAATACTTTGTTTGTTGTCTGTATATGTAGAATAAAAACATTGGAAGGCAAGCACTGTTTGTCCCCCCCTTGTGTCTCTAAGGGGGAGTAGACAAAGCAGAATGTTCCAGCTGTGTCACATCAAGCATAGTCAGTCATGGTTGGGTTTGGCCTTGTTTTGGGGATGTGCTATAACTTATTTTTTAAATGAATCTTTAATTTCTGCTGTGGGTTTTAAAACAGTAGTGTTAAAAACCTTTTAATAATTAATTGCAATTGCCCTATCACAAATATGATGGATGTTAGACAGTTGTTTTCATAACCATTACTTGTTTGGCTTATGGTTTTAATGCCATGGATGAGAATGTTAAACATTCATTCTGAGAGCAGTTGTATTGTATCTTTATCTTGTGTGCTGTTGATTCCATATACTTTAAATTCTAAGTCTCTCATGCCTATGATATATTGGGCTACTGTTTTCTGTTTATGATTGCATACAGTGCTCAGAAAGGCTTAATTAAACACAGTTTTGATGAGGAAGAACTAAAATAATATCTCATATTTGAAAATATCATATACAAATAGTAAAAGTTACCAAATGCTGTCAGTTTTTAAAACCAGTTTTCACTTCTTGCCTCAGAAATGTCAGGGCCTCTTTGCTTGTTGGTTATTGAAGAACATTGTTTTCTATATACTCTTTTTAAAACAATATTGGATTGTTTGGGATTTATTTAAAAATAAAAATAAAAATGATTGCAAAGATATTAACACATAGCACCATATAATATAAGGTGTATAATAGGAGTTTGGTAAATACTTTTGCTTGATATTTGTGCAACTTACTGTTTTGGTAAAGCTGTAGGAAGGGTGAAAACCTGCTAAGACATTAAGTTACTGGATGTGGTATTGCTCTGTTTTTGAACATGATATATGAGTATGTACCTCATTACTATTATTTTAAAATAGGTCATCTTTTGTTGTTTGTGTTGGTCTTTTTCTCAATATTAGAGAACCTAACATTCATTTGTTAGGAAGGAAAAACGTTCACAGTTTTTATAGCTGTCTATTAATTAGTATGTTATTTTGCTGTATGTACAGGCAATGAAATGTTTTGTGAATTGTTTCATGAAAGTCATTTTAGACAAGAACCATATATTTAATTTTATTGTTATTTAATGATCTATTAAAGATTTTATTTTGGAAAATACAGCTCCAGTAAAAACAGTTAAGTTTCATGTGATTATTTGTTTGCTAATACATAGACTGATAGATAGGATACATACATAAAATGCTTTTGCCTTAAATCACTGGATATGTAAGGCGCATATACTTTTATACTAAAATTACTGTTCCATTTGATTGATGAAATTCTTTACAGGTTTTGGGATAGATATTTAATATTGCTTTACGATAACATTTTTAATATGACTAAGTGTTATGTGGATACTGGCATATTTTTTTTAATGAATTTGACATGTTAAGATGTATGGAAATGCTTTCTTATTGTACTTAATTAAGGTGATTAATCTTCAATGTAACATATCTTAATTTTTATACCAAAATACTTAAGAGTGTTTTCTTTAGCAGATTGCAGGAAAATTATTGTTATCATTAAAAGTGCTCGTTAAAAGTTATGACTAAGGTTTTGGTAGTATGATTGTAACAAATAAATGAATATACATAGGTTTAGTTTTTGGAGAACTAATATGTCAACTTCACATGTTTTTAAAAACTTTTTAATCGAAAATATAATACAGGAAATTAACATTTAGCAACACACCTGTTTCACTTAATACCTGATGGGACTTGATAGAAACATAACTCAGAACTAGAAATTGAGATGATTTGTATGATTGGTAATTATTACTGTAAAGAATTTTAAATGTGATGGTTTTAATACATACACAAATTAAGTTTTAAAAACCTAAAATGGAACAATGTATATTGGCTCCATATCACAAGTGGTATTTTGTGTGATTAGTTGGGTTTACAATAACTTACAAGATTGCTAATAGTTTAATGATTTGGTGTGATTTAGTGATTACTGATCTCTAAAATATCAATAGTATAATTTCCATTTTGTGTTTATTCTATGGTATCTAATGGTGTGCAGTTATTTAATTCATTTGTTTATTGTATTTACAACATGGCCTTGCTGTTTAAAAATGACTACTTGATAGGCAAGGCTAAACTATATGTAATCTAGTTTGTTTAATAATGAGTGGGCATCATTCAACACGAGAAATCAGTGTTGTCTTCTAAATGTGAAGATGTTTCTCACTTTTTTGTTTTGATATTTTAATGTTAAAAATTTTACAGTTCATATTTAAAGATAGCTATCATTTATATGTATAAACTCTTGAATACCTGCCATATAAAAGGTTCTACACAATGATGACTAGTGCTTGTGTTGTGAAAGGTAGGATTTTATTAATCATCTATTAAGTGTCTTGTAGGTTTAACTTGTGATCTATGACAGAAGAAATTTGTTGTTACAGGGAGTTATTTCATGAGAAATTAGAACTTGATTTTGCCTTATGCAAATGGGTTACATGTCAAATACAATTCTAGTACGTGTTGGTAATCTTTTAAAAATGTGTTTCTCTTGTAAGTATTTTAATCATAGTACATCATCTTTTTTTCTTCTTTAAAGAGTTTAGAGGGTCAGGTAAGCAGGATGGGTTTTACTGAAAGTCTTAATCTTTCCTAAGGGTAGAGTTTCATTGAGTTCATATTATGTCATTTTTCATGAATCATAATACATCCCATTTGGGATAGATCTGTGTGGAACTTTTTTTAAAGAGTCTCATTACTGACGACCCTTGTTAAATAGATGTCAAGAGATGGCCTCATCAGCAAGGTGTGTGTGTTTACAGGGCAACATTGTGGTCAGACATTAGTTATATATTGTGTCCATTTTGGGACATTTAAAAATGAAGGCTATTTACTTATTGGACTTACTCTATATATCAAAGATAAATGTTTCCTATTATCCATTCTAAAGTATTCTGTAGAGTTACAACGTGTTAATTTGTTTTTAAATACCCTCTGTATTTTAAAATATTGGAAGATGTTAGATTTATATCCTAATTGAATTATCAAATGATATACATTAGCAAGCAGAATTTTAATTGTAGTTGAAGAGTCTTTGAGTTTTTATGGGAATGTGGTGCCGAATTAAATATGTTTGATGCCTGGTTGCTTGAAGTGTTTTTCTTTTTTTTTATTGTTTTTTTTGAAGCGTTTTTCTTTTTTGACAACTTTCATATTTTTGGAAGAAAATAAAAAGTCTCCTAGTTGTATTATGATTGGAAGAAAAATACTGAGAGAAAACTGTTATCAGGTTTGATTAAAATTATGCAAGTTTGGGGTGATATTTAGTGTGCTATTTCACTTTTTTGATATAAGAAAACTATTTTGAAATATAGTACATTTAAAGTTTATTGACTGTAACATTACTAAAATTATATATAACTTTTCACCTCACCATTCAGATGCACAAAAGTTAAATTGTAAAGGGGAGAATCTTACCGATCTTACTAAGGTATTTCTGTTTTTAACAACAGATTCAAGATAAGTAAAACCAAAAATAGGTCGCTCAAGCACATTTTCTTCTTACTTCTCTAGATCTTATAAGCTCTAGATTCTAAAGAAGATACATTACAATTTTTTTGAATGTATTTTTCTTTTTTGCTTCAATAATAATGTGACCTTACTGATATGCTCTTTTCCTAAGTTTTGATTATTTTTGTTTTCTAATGAGCTGCATTTTTGCAACCTTGTTACTTGA
Organism: Acinonyx jubatus; assembly: GCF_027475565.1. Lineage (NCBI taxonomy): Eukaryota > Metazoa > Chordata > Mammalia > Carnivora > Felidae > Acinonyx > Acinonyx jubatus. The sequence continues at coordinate 166,137,805 of NC_069380.1, read as the reverse complement.
TCAGTTTCAAAAAAAATATTCATCTATCATTCTTAAGTGATTTTTAGAGATAGTTGTCATATTGAACATAATGATGTATTACATGGCACTTATATTTTTCTTCATAAAACTAAATAAAATGGAAAAACTTTTTAAAATAGGAAAATAAGACAACAAATGGTCTTAATATTTCAATGGGTTATAAAATTCACCTATTAAATTGGTGTTATGATACCTGTCCTACCTAGGATGTAAGATTATAGACTAAAACAAGATTAGAGCTTTTAAAGGATTTTATAAGCTATAATTGTTATACAAATATATTATTACTCCAGATGTTAGGACTCCAGAGATTTTCTTGCCTTATTTTAGAATGATGAAATGAAATAAACATATTTTATCACTTTTATAAGTAGTAATTTCAGAAACTGAGTGTTATTTTTTGCTTTTTTGTGGGGGCTAATATCTAGGTTGTATAGACAGACCATTTAACTTTCTAATACTATATTAATCTGAATTAATTAAATAAATTAAATAAATTAAATTTGTAATGTGGAAGAAGAAATACTCAGATTAAAAACAAAATTTAGGATTAAAGTTAATAATATCAATTTGTGCTTTGTTAATTATAATATCAAATGTGCCAGTCATTATAGTAGAACATTAAATTATAAATTATTTCCCTTGTGCTAGTTTTCTGAGTTCACTTATGGGAAAATCTTAGCAATTTGCTGTTTCACACCAAATTATAAATTGAATCTTTTTAAACATAGTTTAAAAACTTCTTGACTATACCATTTCAATACTGGCCGACAGTGTAAAGTTTATGGTTATTTTTAAGAGTATTTTTGAAGTCATCGATTTTTTCTCTTTACCACAGTTCAGGGGAATATATTCAGAAGACTGTAGAAAAATGTTAGTGTTTAAGGTTACTCAGTTACTTATTAAATATTAGTAGTATTTTAAGGAAAATGTTTTAAATACGGTCTTTTTTTTTGCTTTCATTTTAGGTGTTTAGATTGTTGTATTTTGAAATGATTTCAAAGTAGAAGTGTTACAAAAATAGTATAAAGAACTCCTATGCCCTTTGCCTAGAATTATTAATTTTTAGCATTTTGCCACCAAATATGGTATTTCCCATTATCCTCTATTTTGTGAATGCATTTTTCATTATGGTAACTATTCATAGTACTATGATTTTTATTTCTAGATCTTTTGTTATCAGAACCTTCTTCACATAGTTTTTGTAAAATTTTTATTATAAAGTTACTATATTGGATGTTCAAAAAATAGTTTTAGATATATTTGGGACTGAGGCATTAAATACAGTATGCAGAATTATAAATGGTGATATGAACCTAAAATATTTTACAGAATCTGTTGTGTTCATTTTCACTGAGGCTGATGAGTGAAATGATAGCTCTTATCTTAGTAGCGGGTAGAGGAATAATGGAAATACAGTAATATATAAATATAAACAATTGAAGATAATTACCAAACTCAATACTAGACTGTTTCATCCTTCTTTTGCTGAGGTCTAACTCTTGCTGAAATGTAAATGAGCTGAATAGTTTAGTATAGCTACTAAGGTTATATTTTGCAGTTGTTAGCTTGCTATAAATGAATGACAGAACTAGGTCTGTCTGTTTTAATTCCTTCCTCACTAACACAGTGATGTACTTCCATGTAGCAAAAGGTAGAGTTAGCATTAAATGGCCTTAAGCTTCTGCTTTTTGAAGATACATGGCCCATTGTTTTCACATTGAAATATCTGCTTTCAAAGCATGTTTATCCAGTCTGGGTGCGCAAGTTTGGAAGTAAATGTAGGTGTTTGGTAGGCTTATTCCAGAAGAGTTGTGATCCCAGTTACTTACCTGAATAGAATGGCCTATACATACACTGGTGGTGTTAGAAGAATTATTATCAGGTAGCAAGTTGGGAGAGGTGAATTCTTCTTTCTAACACCTTGCAATTGTCTAATTTATGCACCATTTGAAAACAAAATTCTCCTGTCTATTCAATGGGTAAGAAGTGAAGAAGAACTGAAAGTGGAAGTTGGAAGGACAAATAAAGTAGCATGAGCATTGGATAGTTGTTGAATCTTTAGCAACTGAGATTTGGCTGTATGTAAATGTTCACTTCCACTTAAAAATATGACAGAAACAATCAGTTGGACTTTGTTAATTGATTCAATTTAAATTCAGTTGTATTTCATACAAGTAACTTTGGTCTGACCTGAAAACAGGAAATCGATGACTGCCATTAGCTTATTATGGTGGAATGAGGGAAGAGTATGCTGTAACTACTGGTATGACTAGGCACTAACTTAGAAATTGTCAGTATTAGGCATTTTAATTAGAAGGTCCTGAAAAAAGAATATATATTTGTGAATGTTATATAGAATAACATATATTTGTGTTTCCTCAGAATAGTGAAAAATTTACATACTTGTATTTTTAAGGATAGAAATGATTTTACTCTATTAAAGTACTTTTTAAGTAACAAATTCAGGATTAGAATAGCAGGCTTATTTTCCTTAAGTTTTACAGGGCTCTTCAACTGAAACTTAGGTTTATAAAAGTTAGGGTTTTTTGCTCACACTTTGGCATTTGTGCAGTGTCGTAACATGTGTGACTGCTTAAATAGAAGATATGTGTGAAATTACTCTCATCCCACTGTTGGGTTGCCTTCCAGCAATGGCTTGTACTGCTATAATCAGGCAATCTGCTACTCAGGATATTTAAGTTTAGAAAAAGGAGATTCTATTTTTTTTTTTTTAAATAGGAATAAGGGAACTTGCTTTTCTACATGGAAAGGTTGCCATACTAGCTATGGTTGCATCAGAAGTAGAGGTAGTTCATGACCTACAAATGAGCAGTTTCCAGCATTGAATTTTTAAAGACGAGCTTTTTTTTAAGGAGTTGAGTGGAACTAGGAACACCTTTTCCTAGGAGTGTTTTATGTAATGTGTTTCTAAGCTAGTCTACATAGCATTTCCTATGAACTATAATACTGCTGCGATTATGAGGCCTAGCTGCTTTTGATAAGAATATTTCTATAGAAAAATATCTTCAGAGCACTAGGTTAGGAGATTCAGAGGACACATTTCTGTCTTTTCATGATGACTCCAAAGACCTGGACAGGAACTTCAGCAGTGAGCTAGCTGGGGGCACAGAGGTAGGTGTTAGAATCTGGGGAACAGGTTTTTTACTTTGGAAGCTAAACGGTCTGACTAGAAACTCTTCCATTGAAAATACCTAGAACACACTCATTATTTCCTGACATTGGGCCTTCATCTCTTCTCTTCTTAGGTTCATTACTAGCCTCTTGTTATCATCCACTCTTTTTGTAACTAGGATTTTTTTTTCCTTTCTTCAACTAAGACACAAAATAGTGTTAGTATTCCCTTCTCTTTTCCTATCATCAGAGCAAGTCTTCTATCTTTTTGAGGTTTTCTAAGAGTTTATACAAATAACAGAGATTTGGAGAAGGAATAAAAAACACTTAGGGAAAGCTCAGTCCAAGGACAGATAGCAGTGGTGGATATTTGGGGATTCAGAAACCAAAAGTCATTTTCTGTATAGACTTCATTGTTGCATCTCCAAGGGAGATCATGAAAAGAATTAGTGTTAAAAATGTATGTGAAGGAAGGGTAGGTAGGTTAACTTTTTTGCAATGGGGAACTGAAAGTAGAATGCGATCATTTCAGTGGTGCTTACCTTTCCCTTATTTCTATTTCCTCTTTAGTCCCAAATTTAATTTGTGTTGACCTGGTCCTGACTTGTTCCCTGCTTGAAGCCAGAATGGTGATGGCTGGAGTTTTCTGAAGAAGTTTGCCGACAGTTTGGCTAGGAGAGGAAAGGAGATTAAATCTCTACAGGCAGCAGCAGATAGTGAAGGAAAATTATCTGTGGATTTTCAGTCTTGGGCCATGTAGGACATGTGTAAGTAGGTGATGCTTGCAAGTCACATACTGCTTTTTGTTTAAAGCAAAAGAAGCCTATGTTCCACACTTTGATGTTAAATAATGATGTAATGGTTATTTAATAGGGCAGTGGTAGAGGGCCCTGCAAGAAAATTAAGTAAGTATTCTAACATACATAATTTATTGATTCTTCAGTAGATATAGCTCTAAATTGATTTTTTTTTTTGAGACAATTAAAAAAAATACCTTAAGAGTTCTAAGGGAATTTTTTTTAATGTAAGAAACTTGCTAAAGTTTCAAATGATACACGTTGCAACCATAGTTAGGTTATTTATTGAAGCTACACAGTTTAAATGGGCAATTTCTGACGTAATTAAACATTGTGGGATATAGATAGTCTAAGAGGATTATTAAATGAAAACAGGGTGGATAAATTTGGAGTAGAGGATTTTTTAAAAAAATGATTTCTTAGAGTAAAACAGTTTTTAAGTTTGGTAATAGGGAGCTACTTGGGTAGAAAAGGAATAGTTAGTTCATATATTATGGGTCAGGGTAAATGAATAGCGTGGAAAGTGCTTTTTTCTTAACCTCACTGTCCTTTTGCAGCTACTGGAAACGGTAGTCCACTCACAAATTTTACCTGTTTTGTGAGACCTTGCAGTTTTTTTTAAAACTGTGATCTTCTATAGGATATCCTATTTCAGAACATCCTGGTGATGGTTAGGAAGGCCTGAATAATTCTCAAACAATTATTTAAAAGTAGCTCTTAATGCACAGAAATTCACCTGCCCTGAAAGACCTTAAATATTTAATTTATAGAATGATACTTTGCATTTGATAGAAACTTTAAATTTTAGAAAAACTTTTTAGTGATTTTTAGCTGTCAGACTTATCCTAAATAGAATAGTTTTCATTTGAATTATTAGATATGGAGTATTATTTTAAACATAAACAGATGAGAAGAGGTAGAGAATCCTTTTATTTCTTTATTTTGCTTTTTTAAATTACAAAATCAGTACATCGTCATTAAGGAAAGCTTGAAAAACACAAAGCCAAAATGGCAGAAATCACAAATTACCCAGAACCCAAAGACAAATCAATCACTGTTTATACCTGAATGAATATTGTCAGGATTTTTCTATGTAAATATAATTTGTATTTTCCAAAAAATGTTATGTTTTATATATGACTTCACTAATTAATATATTTTAAATGTTATCCTATAACAAGAGGTAATTTGGGAGAACATCTACAGAAGAGTTTACACCATAGACTAGATAACTAAAGGTCACTCATTTAAATTTAAACCGTTTTCAACCTTTCTAAAATACTTTGTTAAAGAGAATATATTAAGATAGACTTTTCTGGTTGATTGAGGGTCATCACTATAACTATCAATACACTCAGGGTCAATTGAGAGGTATAGGAGTACTTGACTTGATAGTCAGTGGCCCCAAACCATTATTTTTTAGGTTTCATGATGGATACCTAAAAACAATGTGTTCAGTACAAAAGAGAGGGATAGTGTAATAACCAATAAATGACAGTGATTGAAGTAGACATAATCATGACAGTGAATTAATATATTTAATGGCATGGAACAATTACTAGTGTCAGTACTTTGGGTTTTTTGTATACCAACTAGTGAGAATGAGAGAAGAGAGAGAGTATGAAGGTTCAAGTTCTCTTTTATGTAAGACTTTCAAATTGCACATAACTTAAAATACTATGATTCAACACTCTGTGGACATCATGATGGAAAAATGGCAGCCTTATTCTTTATACTGAGAACGATAAAGTACTTGACAGACCCACAGTGAAAGGCCCCTTTATTTAAAAGAAGTAAGAGTCTGGCTAGATAACTTGCTCCAAGGTAAATAATAATACTTAACATGTGAATCCAGCACTCTGTGATATACTTTACCTGTTTTAACTAGATTAATTTTCATACCATCTCTATGAGGTAGGTAATATTATGTCCATTTTTCATATGAGGAGACTTGGAGCACAGAGAAATGAAAGCTAGTACGTTTCAGGGCCAAACTTAGAATCTGGACACTATCTCATTAAAATCCATGTGCTTAACCACTGCTTTGTGCTGCCTCTGTTACAGCAAATAAGGCCTAATGTTGTTTTAGGCGTAAAAGTGGTAAAAATTCCTCTTGGAGACCTGTATCCTTTAGTAATTTATATTAAATGTATAACCACTATTGTGTCCTTCTCATTCATTTCAGAGCATTACAAAATTAAATCTCTAGGCCTACTTGAGACACTGGGAAGTATGTTTTCCCTATATCTAAATGCTCATAGGATAATAACAATAATAAATATACTTACATGTTTTTCAAGAAAATGTATAAAAATTTACCCCCAATGTAAAAAGATCCTTTAAAAATATACAAATTCATGTATCTCCGTTAATGTAGACAATTATGAATAAGATTTAAAAATTCCAGTGTAATGGCCCTTAGATATCAGAGTCTGCTCTGAGTACTACAGTGGTACTTTTAGATCAGTTTTACTTTGCTAGTAAAGGCTCAAGCAGTAGGTTTTGATATAAATGTAGTAGATCCAAACTGTCAGGTTTGGTGGTGGTGGTTGTTGTTGTTGTTGTTGTTGTTGTTGTTGTTTTAAATAGGAATGGAAGTGAGATGTATTAAACAGTAAAGGTCAATATTTTTTTTTTAAGTTTATTTATTTATTTTGAAAGAGAGCTGAAGGGGCAGAGAGAGGCAGAGAGAGACAATACCAAGCAAGCGCCATACTATCAGTATGGAGCCTGATGCGTGGTTCGAGCTCACGAACCGCAAGATCATGACCTGAGCCGAAATAAAGTGTCAGACGCTCAACTCACTGAACCACCCAGGTGTACCAAGATCAATATTGTTTTGAGAAACTTTAGTTTCAGAACTCGATAGGTAAATGTATGGATGTTTCTTTCTGTGGAGATTGCTCAAAACTGTTGGAAAAGGACCCTTAGCAACTGCTTGAGTATTGACTCCAACTACCTCCTGTAAACGGAGACTGCTAAATAATTCTTAGTCTTATTCTCTTTCTGTATAAACCTTTATTTTCAGTTCAAACTGAGTAATGCTCAAAGCTCAGTTGGACTGAACTCATAATCTTATCTATCTCTTTTAATCTATTTTTCTTTTGAGTTCTTGTTCTTGGGTAAAATCCTTCAATGTTTGTTTCCGTAGAGATTGCACATTCCTTAGAATGGTTAGCAGTATCCCTCTTGGCTTGACTTCCACTTAGCAAATCTTGCTCCTACTATGCCCTTACAAACCTACCGTGCCTTAGCTGAATTCACGTGTAGTTTTCTGAACATGATGTTCACACTTACTTTCCTGCTCAAATTTCTCTTTCCCCTCTTTTCCATCAGGCTCATCTTTTAAGACTTGTTGGTTTATGACAGCTTTATCAGGTAGGTATTCTTATCTCTACATTTTTCATATGAGGAAATTAAAGCTTAGAAAGTTTATCTTTCTCAAGAACTGATCAAATTCCTGTCTTAGAAATTAGAAATTGGGAAAATGAATCCATTCCTCATAGAAAAATTTTATTGTAGACATACAGTAGAGAATCAGTTCCTAATGGAAAAACTTTATTTTTATTTTATCATAGAGCAAGATCAGGAAGAGATCTCCCTCCACACAGGGGAAGGAAATTGTTTTTTTTTTTTTTATTATGTATGAGGCTGAGATTGAAGGTGATGGAAAGGAAATAATTGAATATGAGGGGTCGAAACACCATGTGAGGAGAGAGGGTAAGGGCTCTCTTGGTGGCTAGGTCTTTTCATTCTTGTGTTGATAACTGTAAGAGACTTCCTTTCTCTGGAGTTCATTTGAATTGATTTTTGGTTCTTTGTGACCTAAAGGTCCAAATTAAAGCAGACCTGTATATTTGCATATATTTGCTAGCTTAGTTTCAATTAAGTAGAGGAAATCTTGACTGAAAAGTGATTATATTCCAGAAGTATATTTATGAATTTGATTGGAATGTAGAAAATGGTTTCTCATGAAAACAATTATAAGTGATAATTATATTCTTTAGTTAGTTCATATAGGTTATATCAGGTTGAAGTACTATATATTATTATGTAATAAAAATAGATAACACTATTGAAATATGTTTATTAAAGTAAAGTCAGTGATTCAAATGAAGACTAAAATAGTTTTTCTCAAATGCTGGTACCTGAAGAAAAGCAGACTTAATTAAAGAAGCATAGGGTAGTAGATATAAATTTACATGACAGTTTTGGCTGCTTCATATTTATTTATTTAAAACAACTGTATTGAAGGTGTTTAGTATCCATGACAGATAATTTGTGTTTAAAACTGTAATGAAATGAGAAAGGATGGAGATATATTTCTTTGGTCTGTGAAAGATAGAGGGAAAGGAACATGATACATGATCCCTACCTCCTATGTTAAAAGCATTATTTGTGGGCACCAAATTTCTGTTCATTGGTTCTCAAACTCTTGGGTCTGTGGACCACTTTATACTCTTAAAAGTTATTCAGGACACCAATGAATTTTTGTTTATGTTGTTATGTCTATTGATATTTTTTGTACTTGGAATTAAAAAAGAAATATTGAATATAGAAACATACATTCCATTAGTCATCAGAGTGATTATGTTATCACAAGGTCATATAGTGTCTGAGAAACTCCACTGTATACTCAGAAAATGAGAGTAGAAAAGGCATTTAACCTGTTAGCCATATTATTAAAATAGTTTTGACTTTATAGCTATCCTGATCAGGTCCTGAGTGAGAAACCCTGGATCAAACTTTGAAGACTGCTCCTGTAGTTATAGTAATTCTGTTTTGAAACTCTTTATTTTAAATGGGAGAAGACTTTAGTCTTCTAAAGTTGATGCAAGAAATAAACCATTTTCAGAATGTGTATATTTTATGTTGAGCAAACTCATCACTCTTAAATTCAGTTATTTTACATAATGAAAGAAAACAATTTGAGTTGACTTTGTATTTAGTTTTAGATTGGAAGACCAAAATATGAAGAAAAAAAGAGATGGATAGTGTTGATTGTAGGGGTGTGTGTGTGTGTGTGTGTGTGTGTGTGTTGGGGAGAAGTGTTTTGGTCAAATGGAATTGAGCTGGTACTGGAAATGTGATCTCTGTGGCTCATCTAATGGTGGTCATTTTGCTCTGTTTTTAGCCATACATTGTGGTTCACTATATGGCTGTTACTTGAGTCCTATACCAGGTAATTTAGAGACCACAGTTAGTAAAGGGAGTATATTTTCAAACATTCTTATATATGAAAGAATCTCATGATCTTTCTGAGCCTTAGGAAGGATGTTTATATTAAGACTTAAGCACTTTGTGTTGTTACTAACACTAGCTGGATTTGAACCAGGGACTTTAATGTAATGGTGAAGCTGTACAATTTGGTGTACAACTGTTTTTAAAAAAAAGAAAAATTTTTAACATTTATTCATTTTTGAAAGGCAGAGAGAGACAAAGCGCAAATGGGTGAGGGGCAGAGAGAGAGGGAGACACAGAAACAGAAACAGGCTCCAGGCTCTGAGCTATCAGCACAGAACCCAACGCAGGGCTCGAACTCTCAGACCGTGAGATCATGACCTGAGCTGAAGCCGACTGAGCCACCCAGACACCCCTACAACTGTTTTTTTAAAAAGTCGGTAGTATTTGCCCCTTATATATTAGGTACTCTATTTAGTAAGTGCATGCAAATCACCTTTTTTTTCCCCTTTACATTGAGTTACATGTTAACTTAATTGTAACATTTTTGGCTGAGAGGAATTCTGTGCCTTCCTTTTAAGTAATCTGCACCCCATCTGGGGCTTGAACTACGACCCTGGTTTCAGGAGTCAAATGTTCTACTGATTGAGCCAGCCAGGCATCTCAATTCTGTGGCTTTTTTATAAAATAAAAAAAATTATTTTGAACTGTGAATTATCACCAGTTTTTCATTCAGCATAGGTTTTTCTTAAAAAAAACAAAAACAAAAACAAATTATATCTACATATGAATTCCATAGAGTACATTGCAAAAAAAACTATTAGTGTGTATGTATGTATATAAGGGCCATATGCCAATGTCTGTAAAACACTTTGAATTAAAATATCCCACAAATTACAAACATACTATTCTTTAAAATATTTAAATATAGTAAATATCACTTAAATTGAAATACTGCATATATTTCCTAAATGGTTCAATTAGGTTTAGGCGTTTTGATGAGGAAAATTATTATCTTAATTATAGTTGCTTCTTTAGAAGAAAGTTTTCAGGTTTTGTGCGTAGGATTACGTTTTCTAAGTATCTTAATTTTTCAGTGCCTCTCTGAGGCCTAGGCAATGATGAGCTAATTCACTTTTTTAAAAGGGCTAATTTGGAAGTGATTATTTCTTCAGGCTAAAGATTTGTTTGGAGAGTCTTGTAACAACTTAACTGAGTAGAGTCAGGAAGCAATCTGGATTTCTAACTTTCTTTTTGAGACCCTGTTTGAAGTAATTATTCCAAAAACAAAGATGAACACTCCACTCACTTTTTTTAGGGAAATTACTCAATGACATTGTATTGATATAATTCATTTTTGAAGTATTTTTGACTAGTGATGACTTTATATTCATTTAGGAGTAATCATTAGACTATCTTTGTCTATTTTAGTGTAAACTTTTGTTTTTCCTTGGATGTGTCAATTTAGTTACATTGATGACATCTGTATTTTCAGCTAAATTAGCCTTGACCAACTGCTTTATTGATTGGTCCAAATTTGTGGCATGTTTTTCAGAAAGACTTATGATGGGTTGGCGCACAGAAATGTCATATTTCAATCACGACATGAGAAATGGTTGGATTGCCTGTCCTACTAGGAGGTATTCTTAAAATTAGTTATCCTGTTATATCAATACTCATATCTCCCATTAAGAATGAGAAATATTTAGATTTTGTTATTAACAGTTTATTTATAAATTCATAGAAATTATCATTCGAGGAATTAATGTGCCAAACTTCTTTGGATTCTGAATTTTTTACTCTTCTTCTAAATAGGAAAATATGTCTCTGAGTAAATAATAACCTACTCTGTTGATACTGATAACTTATAATTGATATAATTGACTATAACTGATAACTCCATTTATGCTGATAACTGTAATTTTCCAGGAATAATGAAGCTTTATCACTTAGCATCGATGCAAGAATAAGTATTATTTCTCCAGCTTTTAATTTTTTTCTTAAGACCAGATCTACAGAATTACAAATAAAAACAAAAATATAAAACTTACCTCAATTAAATTTCCATTATATAAAGATAGTAGTTAATATAGTATTTAAATCTTTGTCCATGAGAAATGTGACTTCAAGTGCTGTGTAAGAAAGATGTCAGAATCTTGCAGCATAGGTAAACTGTAGTAACTGTGTGCTAAAAGAAATGTAGTAAAATTACTGGCTTAAAATTGTTTTGTAATTCAGGTGGTGCCAACAGTTCTTCATGAAAAGGTGACTTGTTTCAAAAATTCCATTTATTAATATGCATTTTAAAGCTTTTAAACTCATTTTAGGTTTTTATCACTTAATTTATCTATATAAATATGTGCCTCCTCCATTTTGAGAGTAGTTGATAGAAAACCGAGCAACAAAATAAAGCCAAAGGTCTCAGAATTAACAAGTGGTAGAAATAACAATTCAGAGATCCTTGAGTTTTATTTGTACTGTTTCTTACATTCAGTAGACAAAAATGCAGTGAAAAGCTATAATTAAAATGCTACAGTGGCTACTTTATGAATCAGTTTCATTACATAGAAAAAACCTTTAGTAGGTATGTTGCTTTTTATTATGTTCATGTATACATATACTTTACTACAGTCTATAGTCTAATTATAGACCATATTTTAAGCTATTATTTTAAACTGTAAACATATTTAAACATACATATATTCTTTGATATTCATTTTATTTTCCTAACTGTGATCTTTTAATTATAAATCATTTTGAGTTAGTAATATTTTGGAACTAGCAGAACTCTACCCTTATATATATAAAACAATTCCATGTAGGCCTTCATTATATAAATTCTAGGTAATAAAAATGTAGCCAGAAATACACATCTTTATTTTTTTCCTTTCTCTTTGTTGCTTTGTGTGTGTGTGTGTGTGTGTGTGTGTGTGTGTGTGTGTAAAAGAAGCTAAGTGACTTATTTCATACTAATAATTTTTAGGTCTAGGAGCTGCCCTCTAGGTTTTCTCAAATTGCTACCATAGCAAAATAAAACTAAGTAAAACTCCATAGAATGAATACATCTTTCTGTATATAGAACATTGTTAAACATATTTACTTTACAGTAAAAATCTCCATATGGAGATAATTAAGTAATATAAAAGAATCAGGTCTTTTATAGCCATTAATTTTTAACAACTGCCCTATAATACAGTAGGTAATTTGGTCTGCACATTTAATTAAAACCATTATCTTTCTTTTTGGACACATTTATTGTACAATTCCGAAAGTTGTACATGAAAAAAATTGTGAATCTATTTGTCTCTAAATTAGGCCACTTTGAACAAGTAGGGGAAAGAGAGTGTGTCTCTGTGTAAAGAATTATTCATTTTAGATTTTTGAATAGTAAAGTATATATAAAATTATTTTAGTTATGTCACTAAAATTTCTTGAGCCAGAGATATAAAAATGAAACCAGGTACTCTAATCATTTGCAGAACCAGTGATTAGTTTAAAACATTTTTTGAAAATTTCAAATGAGAGTCTGAAATGTAACCATTTATTTCTGGCTTTAGAAACTATAGATTGTACAAACTTGGAACTGTAATCAAAATTCCCTGTGAGAATGGACACATTACTTTTGAGCTCTAAGAAATTCATTTTCTGAAACCTTTAAGTTTAGGGTCTAAATTTGCACATTTAGGCTCATTTACCCATCATTTTAGATGTTCTGGGAAGAAATATCTAATGATTTTTCCATGACATCTACCCTTTTTTTCAGATTCTCGACTGACATTTTATCGTGTTATTGTGTTCCACGCTATTTAGTTCCTTCTGGAGCCTTCCGAATTTCACATGCACTACTTTCATCAGCTCCTGCAGAGTGGATAACTTACCTAGGGACCCAGGTCTTGCTGGACAAGCAGGCAATTGTGAACAGGGACAGACTGGCCTTTTTTTTTTTTTTTTTGACTTAAATTTTTATATTTTTTTGCGTTTTAAAGTATAGATACTCATTTTGGCAATTTATTGAAAAGTAAAAGCCAGTGAGTTTTCTGTAGGAAATACATATCTTTATCTGAAGTGGAAAGATTGTGTAAAAGTGAGCCTAACTACCTGCTGGCTTTTCTTTCCATATTCAGTAACTTTTACATTGTAACTGAAACATTTTTCTATCTCTAAACTAAGTATATCTTTGTTTTCTGGTACATATTTCTGTAATGTAAACATGCTTGTGTAGATATGAAGAAAACAATGAGAAGCTGTTCTGTATGCACAAAATATGGTGTCTTGTGGGGGTTTACTAAGGAAGTAGAAGGGAGGGATTTATTTGAGGAACTTTAAACTAGTTGCAAACTGGGAATTTATTTTGTATATCATAAAGGTATAATTCTGCCATCAGTTTAAAAGAAAAACAAGATTTTGGTAGACTCTTGACTAAATGACTTTAACAATGTTAGAGAATTCTAAAAACTGGTATAAATCAGACTGCTGTAGAATAGCAGCAAAAAATTGGGACTACTTTTTCGATGTGTACTCATTATAATTAGGTGTCTCTATTGGCATTAGGTAACAGGAAAATTTGATATGTTGTATTTTAATGAAATAATGGCACTTTATAAAACTGAAAGTTAATTTTAAATATTGTTTAGCTCAGCCAGCCAGAATTTTGATGTGGATGTGGAAGAAAAGAGTCACCTTATAAAGTGCAAGAATAAATATATATATTTTTAAATGCTAAAGTATGAAGTTTAAATTTTTTTGCTGCTTTTTGAAAATATGTAAGAACTAAATTAGGTTTTTGATTAATGACTAGTTAATAACAGGGAATAAATAAGCATGATTCTAAAAATCAAATAGAATGAATTAGGAATTGTTAAGACTTACGACGCTTTAAAATTCTGTATGAGAAAATAGTGTATTATCAAGGGATGAATTGTGTTTTGTGTTGATCGGGAACTTTGCTATTTTTAAAAATTTATTTCTATTTTCTGCAATTATAACATTGTTTCCCATCTCTCAGACTGAATTTGAACTGATTTCTTCTTAACACCATTAAGCAACTTAGTAATCAGTGGCATTTAATTTTTGTAAAGCAAAACTTAGGGCTTAGGGGGCTTCCAATAAAACTAAAAAGCCATTGAAATTGTTTTGTTTGGATTTCAGTTTAAATCTGTGTCTATCCTGCTTTATAGCTCTCCCTTTGACTAATAGATTAGCAGTGCCTTTTTCTGTGCACAGGTTTTATGCAAAAAAGTAAATTTTCTTAATGTCTTCTATCCTTCTTTTTGACATTCAGTAGCCAAATACTTTTTGCCTTATCTTTACATTAAGTAGCAAGAACAGTGTAGCTTGAATAGATTAAAGATTATTGTGTTGGAGTATTTTTTATCATATAATGCTATTAGGTTTTGCAGAATTTCTGTAGTACTCTGTTTCTCCCATTAGAAGAAGAAAGAATTAGTTGTATAATAGATAAATTTAAAATTGTATAATAGAAGCCCTAATTGGGTATTTGTGGAAATGCAAGACTAATTGTTTTATCATTCTTCTGGTAAGAAGTAAAAGCATTGTTTTTGGTGAGAATGGCACTTAGAGTTAGAATTCAGCCAGACAATTGGGGCTTCAACTGTTTTTACGAATAAAGAGTATAATGGCCTATAGAAACCTAAATTTTCAGAAATATACTGATTTCTGGCTTAGCTGAATTTCTTAGTTTTGTTTGTTTGTTTGTTTTTGTTTTTAAAGCTATCTTTCCAGCAAAGGATAGAATGTTAAATACTTAGAATTCTGAAGCATGATTTGGTATAAAATGACCTAAAATTATTTTTTAATTTATAGTAAATACTGGGTTAATTTTTTAAAGTATATTTCTGAGTTGCTTAACATTTTTTTTGCAGTATTCAATGTTAATTTTGAAAAGAAATGTTTCAGCAAAATTTTAAAACTGTTTTAGCACTCTTCTGCAGATGAATGGGCAGTCAGTGTCAGTCTTAAAATTCTTTTGCAAGGTAACCAAAATTATTTTTCTCTGTGCAGTAGAAACAGTTAAAATAATGTTTATGCACTGGGTTTTCTCCTGATGTTTGAGTTTTTAAAATTGCCACATAGTCTGAAAATGATTTCATTGTGCTGGAAATGCTTTGGGGAAGATTTATTTTCTTTGTAAGTGGAAATTGAGCACCACCTGTTGGTCAAACATATGTATTTTCATTTGTGATTTCAGCAAAAATATTTTGTTGTTAAGTAATTACATTTCTTAACAACAGAGGTCTTATATAATTCTGTCACAGTATAGATTTATATCTAAAAACTGTATTTCATAAAGTTCACCCGAATGCCTTTATTATTACAGATTATAAAATGATCCACTTTTATCGTCTTTACTGTATAAGTAAGATGTACTGTATAAGTAAGTTTTCCTAACTTTATTGCTATATTCTGCTGAATTATATGTTACCCTCTTAAGGAAGTGGATGGTCTTAACCCTCTGTGTACCTATTAAGTTATTAAAAGAAATAATTATTTTATTTGCCTTATGTGGAAACTATCAAATTGAGGAAGAACAGTTTGACGTTTCCTATGTTATCTATGCATTAGCTGAATGCTGCTGGATTTAATGTTTTAGAAAAAGAAATCATTTTCTATTTGTTTTTCTTTCTTAGTAGCAGTTTGAAGTAAAAAGAAAGTAAGAATTCTTACACTAGAAAAAGCAATTACTGTTTTTATTGCAGCTTTTAAAATAATTTTACACTGTCATGCTGAATGTTTTATTTTGCTTGAAATGGATACTTATAACTCAAGTAGACATTAATAAAGCAAATTACTAATTTTAAAATGTTAATTTTAATAATTGATATGAATACGAATGTTAATAAAACTACTCAGAGCAAAGCAAAAAAGGTCTGAAGTGACATTTGATACTCTCAGAGATGTGAAAACTATATTTTCATTAAGACTAGTTGCAGAAGGCAACTGTGGTACTTCTTTCACTACTGACATCAAAGTGAGTGCTACAGCTGTATCAAAGTCTTAACCCCTCATACATTAATAATGTACAGTAAATAAATCAGTCCTTTTGGGTTTTAGGGAGGTTGATCTTTTTATTTTAGGTTATACTTTCCAAGAAGAAATTCCATGCTTAGTGTTAGATGTATTTTTGCCAAGAAAACAGTATAAATACAGCCAAAAGAAATGTTTAAGAAATTTACGTTGGTATTTTATATATCATAACTGAAAGTAACTGACTTTTTATATAAAAATTAAGACTAGTAGTGTCAGCTATATTAGATTATTTCAAATCATGAATCATACCCCAATTCCCCTCAACTCCTGTTGCTTTTTCCTATATCCCTTTAATGTTACCACTTCTTGCTAGTTTTCCAAGCTAGAAACTTCAGAGTCAGTCCTGTCTCATCTTCCCCATCAAACTCAGTTTCTAAGCACTGGCAAAGACTCTTCGTTCTCTTCTCCATACTACTGCTCTGCTTCAATCTTCCTCATTCCTCTGACTATTCCAGTAGCTACCTAACTAATTTTATTGTTTTTAATCTCTTTTCTATTTCACCTTATCTTCAATAGCACTGAGACATTTTTTGTTTCGTTTTTCTACTAAAACACTTGGCTGGTCATATTAAAATTATTCTTTAGATCTCACTTGCCTACTATGCAATCAAATCTAAATTCCTGCAGATGGCATTTTACTGGGACCTTAGAATCAGGTTCCAATCTACTGCCTTACTTTTTCCTCTTCCCTTTCCCACCCATTGAAACCAAATGTCCTCTCCTTTGTGAACAGTCTTTTGAAGAATTTAATTATACTAATTTGAGCTCTACCAGCAATTGGATCATATTACTAGAAGGTCTTTTATTACTGAAAGAGTTGTTAGTTTATACTGGTATAAATAGTTATGAAGTCCCTGAAACCGGTGACTATGTGGTTTTGTTTGTTTGTTTGTTTGAATTTTTAATTTTAAGTCCCAGGCATAGTCCTTGGCACACAAGAGGCTATAAACTTAAAGAGTTTGTCTACTTTGTCTCCTAGAGCAATTTACTTAATTACTCAGTCCCTAAATGTATTTACATGTGTAATGTGCTTAGAACAGTGCCTGATACATAATAAAGGCTCAATAAATGTTAACATTTAAAAAACAAAATAAACCATTTAATATACTCAAAATTGGGGGAAGTACACAAATTTGAAGCAATTATTTAAAGATGTTTTTGTAGTAAAATATCACATTTTGAAGCTAATTTAAAATCTTGACTATATGAAAACCATTGTAACTGAGTAATGAATGGTTTAAAGTTTTAGTGAGTTTGCTCTTTAGAGTTTAATAAAATATGTGTGCATATACAAATAACTGCTTAATCTTATCTTAAAGTTGTCATATTATGTTAAAGTAATATCACTCTAAACTGTTTACCAAAATGTTTTTTACAGCTACAGAGAAGTATTGTTAAGAAGATAAATAAAAAATTGACACCTTTTTTTTTTAGGTAGACTTTTGAATTAAAAGATGAAGGCCTAGCATAGGTTCCCCCCACCTCCAAAGTCTGGATTATAGTAATATTAGTAGAAGGTTTTAAAAGACAACTGTGGAATGTTTGAAATAAGTCATTCTATCACAAGGCTTGTGGCAGAAATAGACTTCCTGTGACTTGACAGTCTTAGCTTTACTAGTGTTTTTGGTTGTTTGTTTGTTTTTACTTTCTTCCATCCTTAATGACTTGATGAATTTCCTCATCATTTCCAGCCAAGTTCAAAGTAAATATTTCCCTGATTTTCTTTCCATGATTTTAGAGGGAGGATAGATGGGTACATAAGGAAATGTCAATTTTTTTATAACATATGATGTTATAGTTAAATTTTATTTCTTTAGTTAGAAATCTTTATTTACCATTTGGCATTGGGAGATAAAGGTTAAAAACATCCATTGGGAAATAGACCTCCGAATCTAGACAGTTCTCCTCAAAAATTCATAAAGCATTCATAATGAATGAGAATCACTGAGTAATGTTAATATTAGCTTAGATTGTAAACGCAAGGTATTTTTAAGGAGTTTACAACTTCTTGGAATTATAAAAGGTGTTTTTTCAGACAATGGGGTAAAAAGAAATTTGATTCTTTGTGGGGTTGGATCTTATATTTTGTAATCTAGTATCATTAACATATTGCATAACTTTAAAATATCTTGGTATGTATCATTTTCTTTCTGTGAATGCTTATGTTGGAAACAAGTATACCTTTGACAGTCTGTGTTTAATATTATGTGTGTCTGCTTTGAATTTTTTTCTTTTTTGATTGACATGCATTACTCCTGAGTGAGATGCTTACTGTTGATAATATTCTTAAATAATTTGTGCAGTCTACAATTAATAATTTTACTGCAAATGGCTTTCTGTTGACTCTTTGTATGTTATTTCATCTTATGATTATAAAAGATGCCATAATTTAGTAAATTAATTTATTTGGGGAATTTAATTAAACATTCAAGGATGAATACAGTCTGAAGACTTATAATCTTGAATTTTATTTTATTGTTTAGTAAATCGTATATTATTCCCTAAGAGTTGTGTATTCAGAATAACATAGGGATGTTAAAACTTAGAAGAAACAAATATTTTAAAATTATTTTCTAGGAATAAAATGATACATCTTTCCTTACTTGAAAATACCTTTTAGTTACTGATTTAGTTTTCACAGTTTTGTTTAGATCAGAAAGCTTTCAGTATTTCTTAAATGAATAAGCCACTTAACATTAGCGTGAAATATTTCAATTTTATATTTTTATATTCAATATATAACCCATATTAATATGTAGCATTTCACTTTATAATGAAAATTTCTCATTGTAAGATGTAACTGTTATTCCTACCAAGAAATATTTTAATTTTAAAATATCAGTGATGACAATATTTTCAAAATAATAAGCTAATAGAAATACAATGTGTATTCAACAAATACTTCGGTGTCTAATAAACACTATGATTTAAATTGGGGTATTTCTTTTTTTAAATTTTTTTAAATGTTTATTTATTTTAAAGACAGAGGGAGACAGAGCGTGAGCAGGGGAGGGGCAGAGAGAGAGGGAGATGCAGAATCTGAAACAGGCTCCAGGCTCTGAGCTGTCAGCAAAGAGCCTGACGTACGGCTTGAACCCATGGACCACGAGATCATGACCTGAGCCAAAGTCAGACGCTTAGCCGACTTAGCCACCCAGGCACCCCTAAGTTGGGATATTTCTTAATGAAATATTATTTAGGAAGAGAAAAACATAATAGAGAACTAAAATGCAGTGTTACAAGTGCTATGAGAAGTGGTACAAAAGGAACTTAGAGCAGTGCTTAAGTCTTTTTAAGGATTCAGGGAAGGTTTTTGTGAGATTATTTTGCTTCAGCTCATTTACAAGGAATTGAAGCATATTTCCAGGTGGTATTAGAAAATAAAGAAGGGGTTTGAGGTTGAGGGAGCAGTATGTGCAGAGGTGCGGGGACATTTAGAGAACAGGGCTTGAAAGAGGGGGCTGTGGACCATGAGGCTGACTAGAGATACAGTCTATAAAACTTTTTGGGATGTTATGCTAATAATTTTGGATATTATCCTGGAGGCATTGGTGAGGCATTAAAGAATTTTAACCAGGAGAGGAACATGTACCCATTTACATTTTGAAAGATTATTCTGGTCATACTATGGAGGATGAGGGAAGAAAGGGCAATTTAGGAAATTACTGCAGTACAGGAAAGAGAGTGCCTGAACTAAGTGGCAGTGAGAGTAGAAAAGGAGGGTATTAAGGAGATAGAGTCAGCCAGCAGGTCTTGATGATTAATTGGTTGTTGAGGTTCACAATGTTTTGTTTGTTTGTTTGTTTGTTTGTTTTGAGTACTCAAGGACAGGTATCTAGTTTGAACTACTACCCAGTGACATTGGGACTAATGGAAAGAGGACATAGTTTTGAGATAGGGTTGGACTTTAGTAGTAAGCCTGCCATTTTTGAGATGTGACAGAACGCTAGCTTAGGTACATCCAAAGATCTGGAGCCCAAGAGATAGAAATTTGGAAGTTAGCCAAACTGGTCCCAAACTCATTTTGTTGATTTTGTTTTTTTAGCTTGTTAATGACTCTCTAAGAAAAACAGCAAAAGAGTAAGGAGAATTTAGAAATTGGGTCAGAGAAATTTTGGGAAAAGAAATGTCTGTGTATAGTCTATTTTGGATTTTAAGGGAACTATCTGGGATTTGTTTCTCCTGCCAGTAAATTCAGTTTCCTGCCACCATCTTTCTCATGTGAAGTTGTCTTAAGAGAAAGGAGAGTGGATAATGACCCAGCTGTTCTGGATACCTACAAATTTAGGGAATGCCTAACTTTTTAGTGTACATTTAACTCACGTGGGCACAATATCTGCTTTTTTGTTGTTGTTGTATGTGTCAGTGTTTCTTTCAGTTGGTATGGCAAATGGGGAGTTGACAGAATAAAATCACTAAAGTGAGCAAGAATAATTGTTTTGATGCCATTATTTATTTCAAAATTGCAGAAGTAGATCTAATCCAGTATTTAATCCAACATTTTATATGTATTGTATATAATTTTGGATGCTCTGTTATTTCCAGGACAGTTTATATCTGTGCTTTAGTTATTTTAAATGAAGTTCCATATGAGTTAGGAATCTTTTATTTGGACTTTTGAAGTTGCAGTATTTTGTGTATCATGGAAATATTTTTGTTAATTTTTAAATTGTGATATGTATAAACATAGGAAAACAAGATTAAACGTATTGTATTGTCTTATATACTTGAGATTGCTAAATATTCCATAAGTTTACCGAACATAACTTAAACACCATTTATAATAACTGATCCCAAAAATAAATACCAGGGACTAAATTCAACAAAAGATGTACAAGACCTCTATGGAAAAAATTACCCAACTTTATTGAAAGATGTAAGATCTAAATAAATGGAGATACCACGTTTTTGGATGGGAATACAAGAATAGAAATTCGCCCCAAATGAAACCATTAAGTTCAATACAATTTTAATCGAAATCCCAACTAGTAGCTTTTTTCAGCATTAGCGTAGATGGCCTACCTCGCCCAGCATGGGTTGCGCGCATATGCGAATAACCTTGCAGTTCGAATGGGCGCTCTGCGCATGCGCAAACGCCCTTTCGCCACGAGGGGGTGCTGTGTGCATTCGCGAATAGCCTTCCTGCCTCAGGGGTGGTGTGCTTAGACAGTCTGATTTAAAAATTGACATAGAAGAGCGTCAAGAAGAGCGAATTGGTTTTGAAGTACAGTATGGGTGGACTCATCCTAGCACATATCAAATTTATACTTTGCCACATAAAACAACAGTAAATTAGCTAGAATGATAATGACACAGGTAAACAAACTGATGGAACAGTCTACCTCATCATTCTTATTTCCTGGATCCTCTTTGTATACAACTATATGCCAGCCAACCCGAACTATATATGCCAACATCATGCTGGGAATTGCAACACTGTGCCTTGGGTATTGCCACTCTCTACAGAATTCCCTTCATCCATATATATTGTACTTTACTGAATCTAAAATGCATTATTATTTTATATACCACTAAAAAAAAGTTGCCAATTGAACTGACACATCATCATTGCTGGATATGTTCTGTTTCAGAGATGTTAAAACATGAAAATATGTGTCTTAGGATCTTTGGAACATGGTATTTAAAATGCCAGTGTCTCCAGAAAAAATATTCCCTGGTTTCTCTTATCTGAAGTAAGTTCTCTCACTAAGAATTTGCAGAGCATTTATTTGTGTCTTTTTGTGAAAATTTTACAACAGATGTGTACAAAGCCTTTTCCTCTCCGATTTCCCATTTCTCAGTGTAGGTATCATCAACAGTAATTCTAAAAGGACTGAGAGTTAACAAATATTGAGGGCCTACTGTATGTCCCATGGTAGTTGCTTTAAGGGTATTGTCTTGATCTTTAGGCAGCTCTGCAAGGCAATTACTGTTATCCAAATTTTTGCATAGGAAACGAGCTTGGAGTTTAAGATTGCAAAACCAGGATTGGATCCCCAGACTGCTTGACTTCAAAGCCATGACATACCACATCACACTGCATTTCTGCCTCTCTGCTTCCCTTACCCTGATTACAGTGAGCTAGCTGATTGCAGAAACCATGTGTTTTGTATCTCTGTATTCCCCATATCTTGTTATTTATTCCTTAAACCTACTAGGTGGATGTGTAAAATTAGAGGAGATTAAGGCACCTCTTCAATAATTATTTAAATATTTGTTCAATGTTTATTTCTGTGTGGGATCACACAGGGTAGGTGTTAATTGAGGCTATTTTTTTCACACCACTAATAGATTAAATAGTAGATGCCACTTCTTAATTCAATGAACTTTGGAACATTTTGGAAAAATAATTTCAAGTAAGAATTTGTATTTTCATGACAGAAAAAATTGAAAAGGAGTAAAAAAGATTAATAACACATATTTTGGAAGAATATACTATGTACCAAGCACTTCACATGCATTATCTCAGTCCGCAAAGTAACATAATCATAATCATCAGTACTATAGTTATCTTTATTTTGTTACATGAGAAGACTCAGGCAACCAGCTGGTAAGTCAGTTAGTCCACCATGTCATTGCTAGTAAGAAGAAGAGTTACAGTTCACCTAACAATGGCTACACTCCTCACTGTCTGTTTTGGTTGTTTGCTTTTTAAACTTCAGTAGTGAACTCAACAGTTTGAAATTTTCCTTTTTTTTTTTTGCCCAATATTCTTTTTGAGATTTTGTCAGTATTGATTCATGTAGCTCCACTTCAATTAATTTAAAATTTTTCAGAAACCAGTAAGTGTACTTAGTTTAAAAAGTCAAAGTATGTTAGGCCTAGAGTGAAAGATGGATACCTCTCTCTCCATTCCTTCCTCCTTCTCACAGAGACAACTGCTTTTCATATATCTATAAAAAAATGTTTATTTACTTATTTAGAGAGAGAGAGCATGCGTGAGCATGGGCAGAGGAGGAGCAGGGAGTGAGGTAGAGAGAGAGAATCTCCAGGAGTTTCCACGCTCAGCATGGAGCTCCATCACTCGACCCTGGGATTATGACCTGAGTCTTATCAAATCAAGAGTTGGATACTTAACTGTCTAAATCACCCAGGCACCCCTGCTCTCAACTTTTGGTGCTCTTTTTTCCCCCTTTATTTACTTCTATATCTGCCCCCTCCCCCACCCCCCATTGACTCTGGTATTTCCTGACTTTTCAATTTTAATTATGTCTTTCTACTGTGAAAGACAATGATTTAGCATTTCCTCCCCCCCCCCCGCCCCCACACCATTTTGTTTTCTTTTTTTTTCTCTTCTCATTTTTTGTTGTATTTACATCACATTATTATAACTGTAAATATTTACAACAGAGCTATGTAAAGTTCTATGTTCACTTTTTTTCTCTTTTGTGAATTTTTTGAGTTGTTAACTCCCCCCCCCCACCATTTTCTTAGTTTTCATTGTACAAATTACTAATTCTAACCTTAAATTCTGAGCAAAATAGAACTCATCTCAATATGATCAAATTAATAACATAATTAGTGTTTGTTTTTTTTCTCTTAGAGATATTCTTTCTGGAGCCCTAAGCCCTCCTTCAATTCGGATTTCTTTAAAAAAAATTTTTTTTAATGTTTTTTTTATTTTTGAGAGAGAGAGGGAGACAGAACGTGAGCAGGGGAGGGTCAGAGAGAGAGGGAAACACAGAATCCAAAGCAGGCTCCAGACTCTTACTGTCCGCACAGAGCTTGATTCAGGGCTGGAACCCACAAGCTGTGAGATCATGACCTGAGCCGAAGTCAGACGTCTAACCAACTGAGCCACCCAGGTGCCCCAATTAAGATTTCTTTTGTCTCTTTTCTGTGTTAGAGCCCTGTTTTTCCTGGTATCTGTATTTTTCTCTAACTTGTTTTAATTCTTCAATTTTAATTCCTCTAATAGTGTTTTGAGGAAGAATGCATGGAGGTTACATTTTCCCCCCTGGAGAATTTAAAGTGATACATTGATGTGGAGTTAATTCTTCTGTAACTACAATAAAATCTGATATTTTTTTCAAACTGCCCAATAGTAAAAACAAATTGTTTTTTATCCTATAATTAAATAATTTAGGAGGAAAAATATGGTGAACTGTTACCTTGTTGAAACTTTCCCCTCCAGTTTACTACTGTCAAAGACTTCAGGTTGAATTTAAAAAATGATGAAGCACATGAAGATTTAGAGAAAGCATGGTTAATATAACTCCTTATATAGAAGAGGTAATGTCAGTTGTAAACAGTGTCATGGCTCTGTTTTCATTGATATAATGGCATTTACTTTAAATAATTCTTGATTTAAATGAAAACATCTAAATTGTAGTGTTTAAAAGCAATTATAATCTAATTTCCATATAAAGATGTCCAAGATACAATCTAAATATAGGTTAAGTGGGAAAAAAAGTCTTTTATAATTGCCTATGGAAAAAATTAGGCAGAGTATGCACGTTGGTTTATCTTTTATGGTTTTTAAGTGGAAGCTTTCTGTTTCTGACATTGCAGAGAAGCCTTTTCACATAAATAACCTCCCATAAATCATCTCAAAATGTCTAAGTAAGGGCCTGCATAATAATTTTTTTCTTGAGTAGTCTGCAAATGACATCTCGGTCATTAACTACTTTAGGATAAAAGCATTTTGCTAACATTGAGCTTCACTCAAAATTCTTAACTTGTTTAGATTGGCATATGCTGTTTATAGTATTTGACTTATTTGTTAGATGTCCTTTTTTTTTTTTCCTTAGTAAGAAATTTTACTGTTAGTTAGCTTGTCAGACATCATTATAAATAGGGGGATAAAAATCTTGGTGGTAGATTGCAGTGTTTTATAGTGAGCATTATTGATCCATAAAGACTTACAGTATATTATTCTAAGGTTGTCATTGCTAGAAAGGACTGAGGAAGGATTAAGGAACTACATTGACAGAAGTCATCATTTTAATGACAGGCAATTTAGTTTGAGGTAACTGAAGCAGGGAAAAATGAAATCAATCATCACAGCAAGGATTTTCACAAATGTTTACCAGTCTATAATGAATGTTGTGTAGATCATCAAGGTCATTTGATAGCTTCTCTGAAAGTATTCATATTATAACAAAGCAATTCTAGTATTTTGAATAAACTACTGTGTCCAATTCCTAAAGTTCTGTGGTACAATGAAGTTGTGAAATACAAAGTTTTAAAAGGTTAGGAAACATGAAAAAAAAGTACAGCTAATTCATTAAGCATTTTATTTCATCCTTGGAATTAGGCATATTGTTTTCTCGCCAGTGATAGTTTACTCAAGTGTTTGGCTAAGGAATACACATAAAAGATAATTTGATATTGGATCACATTCACTTTATTGTTAATTGTTTTCAAGTTTTAATACAGTGTTAAAAATTTTATGTTTAACAACTCTTCAAATTGTTTTCTCTTGATTATCATGAGGGGGAAATCTACATATAAATTCCCTTCTACCCAGATTCCCCATCCAATTAGTTCTGGGATAGTACATGAGGAGGACTGCTGAGTTAGGAGAGTAGTGCTGGTGAAGAAAGTGAGGGTAAATGTTGCTCACTGGTTGAGAAAGCTTCAGAGGTAGTTTTGGGTTCAAATTTAGGCTCTGTCTTTTGCTGGATGGGTGATCTAATTTAGAGGAATAAATATCGTGTTTTGCCCCTGCGGAATGGGAATAATAATAATACCTTGCCAATGTGGTGGTTGTGAAGATTAATCTCATAGCTTTTGTAGGAGACTTACAGTTCTGGACACAAAGTAGCATTTCAAAGATGTTTAGTTTACTTCTTCACTTCTCCTGTATGAGAACAAAGATAATAAAACAGTTGGTCTCTAAAATGCCAGTATTGGTAGGTAGAAGGGAGGCATGGTTATTATTTTACATTTGAATGAAAATATACTCAAGATTTAGTCACAAAAGGCTTACCATAGGCCAAGGTTATTAGAAAGTAAAAATTGTGGCTTAAAAAATTGTTTTAGTGATTTCATGTAATTGTTTTGATTTAAATTACTATGTATCTCCCTCTGCCCCCTCACCGCATACAAAACAAAAACCTGGATTAGCTTATTTGACCAAATGATTTGTTGGAGTCTTGTGTCCTAGGCACTACCTCAGTCAACTAGAACTATCACTGTAGTTATATGGTGAAGGAAATACCCTTGTCATCTACTTTATAAGTTACACATTTGCATTTCATTCAGCATTCATGGTAAGTAATCTTAAAGGTCATTAATTTCTGTCTTT
Source organism: Acinonyx jubatus (assembly GCF_027475565.1). Classification (NCBI taxonomy): domain Eukaryota; kingdom Metazoa; phylum Chordata; class Mammalia; order Carnivora; family Felidae; genus Acinonyx; species Acinonyx jubatus. The sequence goes on along the minus strand of NC_069380.1, from coordinate 166,111,375 downwards.
CTATCTATCTATCTGGAATTCTGAGCAAGTTGATAGTTGTGGAGGGAGTGTTCATTTTGTTGAGGAGCTCTGGTTTTGGGGTTGTACAGACCTGGATTTTAATTGTGAGTCAGTCACTTACCTTGTGTGGACTTAAGTAGTAGTTATTTAACCTCTCTGCTTCTCAGTTTCCTTATATAGGAATAGGATATTCCTAATTATATCCTTAATTAGGATACTAATAGTAATGACATTTGTGGTTCTGTTTTTAATTAAATAAGATAGTATATGTATTTTGAAAAAGAACAAAGCTGGAGGATCACACTTCCTGATTTCAAAGTATATTAAAAACCATAGTAGTCAAAGCAGTATAGTAGTATCATAAAAACAGACACATAGGTCAGTACAACAGAATAGAGAGCCCAGAAATAAACCCCACATGTATGGTCAATTAATTTATGACAAAGAAACCAGGAATGTACAATGGAGAAAGGATAGTCTCTTCAGTAAGTGGCATTGGGAAAACTGGACCCCTATCTTACATGATGCACAACAATTAACTCAAAATGGGTTAAAAACTTGAACATATAACCCCAAACCATAGCGTTCCTAGAAGTAAACATAAATGGTAAGCTCCTTGACATCAGCCTGGGCAATGATTTTTTTGGATTTGATGCCAAAAGCAAAAGGCAACAAAAGCAAAAAATAAGTGGAACTACATCAAACTATACAAAGCTTATATAAACGAAGGAAACCATCAACAGAATGAAAAGGCAGCCTACTGAATGGGAGAAAATATTTGCAAATCATATACAGTAAAACCTTGGATTGTGAGTAACTTGTTCTGTGAAGTGTTCCTCAAGACAGGCAAGTGTTTCTTTTTTTTTTTTTTCCAATATATGAAATTTATTGTCAAATTGGTTTCCAGAGGCAAACGTTTCTAATAAATTTTAACTTGATAAGTGAGCTGTCTTGCAATGTGAGTAGCATGTGACTCTGAATGTCACATGATCACAACTGAGCCATTGGTTGGTTCTTCCATCTCTCTTGCTCACTTGCTTGCTGGCTTGCTTTGGGATTGTGGGAGATCAGCAACACAGTGTTACATTTCTGCAAATACTCAAAAGGAGACAAAAGCAGGTTCATTGGATAGGTTCCTTGTTAAAGTTGCCTGAAAAGAAAAAGATTCCAGTCAGCCAATAGATAGCAGTGATTCCGTTAGTGATAGTGACAGTCCTGCACAAAATCCTCCTCTCTCTTGTCTCCCTTACACCAGCCATGAACGTTTTCAAAGGTAAGTGCAGGTTAATTTATTTATTTCTTTATATTTTGGGTTTTCTTTATTATTTTGTATTATATTACAGTAATATAATCATTTTTATATGAATATTTTGGGGTTGTGGCATGAATCATCTGAGTTTCCATTATTTTTTTTTAATTTTTTTGATGTTTATTTATTTTTGACAGAGAGAGAGAAGGAGAGAATGAGTGGGGGAGGGGCGGAGAGAGGGAGACACAGAATCTGAAACAGACTCCAGGCTCCACGCTGACAGCAGCGAGCCTGATACGGGGCTCAAACTCAGAGACAGCGAGATCATGACCTGAGCCGAAGTTGGACGCTCAACTGACTGAGCCACCCAGGCGCCCCTGAGTTTCCATGATTTCTTATGGGGAAATTCACTTTGATATAAAGTGCTTTGGATTACAAGCATGTTTCTGGAACAAATTATGCCCCCAAACCAAGGTTTTACTGTATCTAATAAGGGGTTAATAGCCAAAATATATAAAGAACTCCTACAACTCCATAGCAAAATAACAATCTGATTAAAAAATGGGCAGAGAATCTGAATGGACATTTTCCAAACAAGTTGTACAGATGACCAACAGTTTCATGAAAAGGTAGTCAACATCACTGGTCGCCAGGGAAGTGCAGATCAAAACCACAGTGAGATAACATCTCACCCCTTTTAGAATGGCTATTCTAAAGAAACAAGAGATAATAGGTGTTGGTGAGGATGTGGAGAAAAGGTACCTCTTGCACTGCTGGTGGGAATATAAATTGGTGCAGCCAGTATGGAGATTCTCAAAAACTTAAGCATAGAACTACCATATGATCTAGCAATTTCACTTCTGTGTATTTATCTGAAGGAAATGAAAAAGCTGACTTGAAAAGATACATGCAACCTTCATGTTCTTTGCAGCCATTCGTGATAAGACCTGGAAGTAACTTCAGTGTCTTACCAGTGACTGAATGGATAAAGTAAATGTGTTATATATACCATTGACCCTTGAAAACTCAGGAGCTAGGGATGCCAAATCTCTGTGCAGTTGAAAATACATGTATACTTTTTAACTTCTCCTAAACCTTAACAGCTAATAGCCTAGTGTTGATTTGATAGCAAATAGTTGATTAATACATATTTTGTATATGTATTATATACTGCATTCCTAAAGTAAGCTAGAGGAAAAAAATGTTAAAATCATAAGAGAAAATACATTTATAAAACTATATTGTATTTATTGAAAAAAAATCTGCATTTAAGTGGACCTATAAAGTTCAAAGCCATGTTATTCAGGGTCAGCTGTGTGTGTATATATGTGTGTGTACGTATACACACAGTGGAATATTACTCAACTGTAGAGAAGAAATCTTGCCATTTATGACAACATGGATGGACTTTGAGGGCAATATGTTAAATGAAATAAGTCAGGCAGAGAAAGACAAATAACATACGATCTTACTTACATGTAGACTCTAAAAACAAAAACAAAAAACTCAGCCACCTCATAGATGTAGAGACTAGATTGGCAGTTATGAGAAGTGGGTAAAGGTGGTCTAAAGGAGCAAACTTCCAGTTATAAAATAAGTCATGGAGTGCAATGTATAGCATGGTGACTATCGTTAACACTACTGCATTATATTTTTGAAAGTTGCTAAGAGAGTGGATCTTAAAAGATCTCATCATAAGAAAAATTTATAAATATATGTGGTGATGGGGGCACCTGGGTGGCTCAGTGGATTAAGTGTCTGACTCTTGATACTGACTCAGGTCGTGATCTCAGAGTCATGAGACTGAACCCTATGTCCATGCCAAGCATGGAGCCTGCTTGGGATACTGTCTCTCCCTCTGTCTCTCCTCCTGTCACTTGTGTGCATGCTAGCACTCTCTCTCTCTCTCTTTTTCAGAACAAACAAACAAAATATATGTGGTGATGGATGTTAACTAGACTGGTTGGTGATCATTTCACATATATGCAAATAGTTGAATCATTATGTTGTATACCTGAAATCAATAAAATGGTATATGTTAGTTATATCTCAATTAAAAAAGATAACACATGTAAAAGTCCTAATATACACAGAGTATCTATTGTTGACTGTTAATTATAATTACGGTTTTCATACCATACTCTGGATTAATTTACTTTTATATACATGTCCACATGTATAAAAAATAACTATTTATAATGTAACTTTTTACAGTTAAGTCACTAATCATACATAATACATTTCTGACAAAGAGAGTATTAGTTTTATTGTGAGTGAAGTAAGAGACCCTGTTACTTGTAAAGTGTGGGGTAATTTGATATAAAAGTCATAGCATTTGTTGGTTGCTTTGTATATGTCCCACATTATGCTAGTATATTAGTTCATTTAATCCTCACTATGACTCTGTGAGGTCCATGTTGTTATCAGCCACATTTTATGGGTGAAGAAACCGAGACACATTAATTTGCTCAAAGTCACATAGGTGGTAAGTGGGGGAGCCAGAGATCCTTGTTTTGAAGATCTTGGAAGAGTTCTTACTTTCACTTCCTCTTTAGTTCTCTTACCAAGTACTTGGAAGGTGTTTTCCAACTGGGTGAAAGGAACTCCATGAAATATTAAGATGTCACAAATAAGATAGATCCATGGCAAAACCTTGCATTTATAATTGAGTCTCCCTGAGCAGGTTATTTTATAGTTGTTATAGTTTGTAGTTTTTTGGCAGATATAGCCAACTCAAAGCATGTACCAGTCCATAAATATATTCTCATGAAGTTGCCTATAATAATAATTTCCTTCATGGTAAAGACTCATCTTTCACAATGTGTGCATTGTAGCACCTTCCAATATTTTCTCTAGAGTTTGATCCTGTGTTGTGATGAATAAAGAGTACTTCTGTGGCTTTAACAGGTGTCAGGGGCTCATTAGCAATTTTAAGCTGTTTTGTGCTATCCACGCCTATGCGCATGTGTGGGTGCTACCTACCACCTGCTAGATTCCTGAATGGGTGGGGGAGGAACAGAAAAAGCATAAGACAGTCCAGACTTATTCCATGGACTTAGTCTTGGGTTTGGAGCAACCTCTCTCCTTTTCATTTTTCCTTAACCTCAGTAGTGAACCTTTTCTAGTTGAGGTTGGCCTGGAATTGAGAAGGCCCTTAATAAAAATGTGATAAATTAATATAAGTAAATGGGTGAAATGAATTTTCTCATCACGATCAAACAGATTTTAGGTGGAAAGTGGGAGGAGAAGCAGCTGCCACATGTGGATGTGACTGGGACATTTTAGGATATTAGAGAAGATAGACCTTTAACAGGCAGGGGAGAAAGCTCCAATTTGAATTGTTCATTTCAGTGGTTCATGAGGAACAATGAGCCCATCAGGTGTCATGATTTCTATTATAATTTGCTTCGTTATTAGATATTGATTTTCATTATTTATGTTCTTTGCTGTTGCTATTCTTATTTTTCTTTTTTTACATCATCCTTATTTACCAAATCATTTGTCTTCATCATTTCTACTACTTGCTTGGATGTAATTATTGGGAAGGGGTGTGTGTGCATGTGCCCACCAGGGGTAAGGGAAGGGGAGAGGAGACAGAAAAGGATGTTTACCAAGAATTACACTTTTGGGGTGAATTTCAGTAATCTGTTATTCTTTAATTTTCCTCATGGTAATATTGAAAGGGGATATGGGAGGAATAATTTAATAAAATATTGTTAACATAGAAGTGTATGTAAACTTTGTACTGAGAAAAGAAATTTTAAATGGGATTTAGTCTCAAGATTTATGGCTAATGAATGTTCTGTTGCTTTGGTTTTAATAGATAAATTTCCTTAGAAACATGTGGTTTTTCAAACAAGGAATCCAAAGCTCTACTCTTTTTCATTTTATATAAATGGCTGTTAAATGCATGACTTAGCTGCATTTGGAAATGAGCTAGGGAGGCACCCTCTTTTCATCTGAACACTGGAATGGAGTGTAAAGAAATCCATCACTTCTTCATAGGGCTCTACAGACATTGAGAGTTTTTCTTATTTAAGGTTCCTTTTTATTCTTAAGTGTTTCTACTGTTTTTAAGAATCTAACCCTTTGTCTAGTAACATGCCTGGCATCCCTCCTTTTTACCTCCCATGGATGTGTTTTCTTTTTTTAATTTTTAATGTTTTTAAATTTATTTTTGAGAGAGAGAGTGCGCACGCGCATGGGCGCACGCGAGCATGAGTGGGGGAGGGGCAGAGAAAGAACAAGACAAAATCCTAAGCAGGCCCCAGGCTCTGAGCTGTCAGCACAGAGTCTGATGCGGGGCTCAAACTCAAGAACTGTAAGATCATGACCTGAGCTGAAGTCGGACGCTTAACCGACTGAGCCACCCGGGCGCCCCTCCCATGGATGTCTTATAGATGATTGGAGATAATAAAAATTGTCTTTCAATCTATATGTTTCAAAACTTAGTTTCAGAGTTGTTGAGGAGACTTTTTCGCTTTGGATACTTGGTATTGCTGCTGTTTTTGGTTTTGTCAGGATTCACCTAGTCTCTCAGTACCTAGTCTCTCAGGCTACAGCCACAATACTTCACACGGATATTTGTAGTAATAGTAGGGGGAAGTGCGTTTCAGGGCAGTACCAATATTTTCTTTGGTATTTCAAGTAATAAATTAACGTGATAGGAAAACCTCATCTAAAAGATTTCGGTTAATATTCTTTATTCTTTGAATGTATATTTTATGCCAGTACTGTCTTAGGTGCTGGAGTTTCAGAGATAACCAATGCATAGTCTTCTTTTTTTGGAAGATCTCTGGGTTGTAGAAGAGGGGTAGAGAGGGTGAGGAGGAGATCCAATAATCGTATTTTCATATCCTTGCCTCACCTCAGATTGCTACAAGTGTGGGGAATCAAGATTCTTCTGTGCACCAGCCTTATGATCATGTGGGGCCAATGCTGATGTAAAAAGTATATAAAATGGGGATGCCTGGCTGGTCTAGCCCGTGGAACATGGGACTCTTGATTTCAGACTAGTGAGTTCAAGTCCCATGTTGGGTGGGGAGATTACTGAAAATAAAAAAATCAACCTGCATTGAAAAAATAAAGTAAATAAAAATGAAGGAATTTGGTGGAGGAGGCACAAATAGGCAGAGCACAGAGGATTTTAGTCAGTGAAAATACTCTGTATGACACATAATTATGGATATATGCCATTATACATTTTCCAAACCTATAGAATGTATAGCACCAAGAGTGAACCATATTGTGAAATATTAGGACTTTGGTCATTGTAAGTTCACCAGTTGTTAACAAACTTACCCTTCTGGTGGAGGATGTTGATAAAGGGGGAGGCTATGCATGTATGGGGACAGGAGATATATGGGAAATATTTCCACCTTCCCCTCAATTAGCTGTGAACCGAAAACTGCTCCTAAAAAGATTTTTTTTTTTTAAGATTTTATTTTTAAGTAATGTCTACACCCACCGTGGGGCTTGAACTCACAACCCTGAGATCAAGAGTTGCATGCTCCACCACCTGAGTCAGCCAGGTGACCCCAAAACAGAAATTCTTCATTAAAAAAATGAAGGAATCCACACATTTGTTCATCTGTCTCCAGTAACTAAGCTTGATGGAGTTAGCCCTGTTGTGTACATTCTTCTCATTAAATTCTTCAGATTATTCCCGTCTTGGATTATCTTGAGATAATGGTCTCAGTACTTTTGCTGTGATGATGGATCTCATCTAAGTTATAGATTGAAAACTTTCATAACACTATAAGGAAATAATACATTCCAAGGTAATTCCTATAGTCAATTTTAAAGTCCTTTAATTAAAAACCTATAAAAAAGAGTATAACATGTCATAAGTGATATCTACCTTTTTTGAGTAGTGTTTATATATCTTTAAAGAAAACGAGTTTCTCCCCTCTGACATTTTTTCAGGGGTTGAATTCTAGCTTTTTAGTTTGATACGTAAATCCAGCATAGTTCTGATTGAACAGTTTATCGGGGAAGGAGTGAAGAATCAGGCTTTCTGCAATAACTGAAGTATTGTGCCAAGTGGCTGATGCATCTCGGAAGAAAAACATGAGAATTTATATAATCTAATGTTCTGGTCCTTTTCTGATAACGTTGAACCAGAGCCGTTTCATAGTTACAGATTTGCTTTTAAACCTTACACTTTGAGATAAAATACTTTGAAAGTAAAAAGAGAAAAGTGCTGGGTGAAGTTAGTATAAAAGACATGGCACATATATGCATGTGTGCATACACACACCCCCTACTCCATTAAAATTATTGCTTCTTTGGAATAAAATGAAAATAGAAATGTCATTTACTCATGATTTATTCATGAGCTGCTTATCCAGTTTATGGATCATCCAGACACTTTATTTCTCTTTCTTCTCCTGGCCCATCAGTTGCCTACTCATAAACCTCTAGTTTTTCTTTCTCATTACCAACTCTACTAGAGGGTGGGATGTGTCTGGCCACACAGCAATTTAAATTAGCCAACTTTGTTCCTTGTTGACAGTGATCAAACTAAGAACCAGAACTAGTTGAGACTTGTCTTTGATATATAGTTGTTTATGCTGTTCCTATTTATTATTATAAGGGATAAATGAAAGTTGACTTTCTTAAATTTTTTTTTTTTTTTTTTTTTTAGAGAGAGCGTGAGCAGGGAGAGGGGCAGAGGGAAAGAGAGAATCTTAAGCTCCACGTTCAGCGCAGAGCCTGGCACGGGGCTTGATTCCAGAACCCTGGGATCATGACCTTAGCCAAAATCAAGAATTGGATGCTCAACTGACTGAGCCACCCAGGAACTCAGAAATTTGGCTTTTTAAATAATAAAATTCAGAAAATGTAGTTGAAACAACATGATCATTAATTTTTCATAACATCCTACAGGTAGGTCTCCACTCATATGTTACTTCCTCAGATAGGCTTTCCCTGATTTAACCCAGCCTAATAAAGCATACTTACTCACTGTTATTCTCTTATCCAACCTTATCCGTCTTCATAGGGCATATTTAATTCATCTGTCCACCTGTGTATTGTCTTCTGGTTTCTATTACAAGTGCTGTGGAGGTAGTTGGTCTTACTCTAGTATAGTGCCTGCTTCAGAGTAGGCACAAAATATTTGTTAAATAAACCATAGACAAAGGAAGCAATTTTCTCTGTGCTATAGAAATAAAAAGTAACAATTAAAGATAATAATTTACCAAGGTTAAATTACTCCTAGTAGGGGTAGGATTAAGTAACACCCTGAAATTTACAATGCATATCTTAAGTGTTGACAATTTACATAAGTAAGAATTTCCAACTACCTAAATTTGCTAATCTGTGTATAAACTAGAAGTGAAATAATTTGTAATTATGTATCATTTCATAATGGAGTTTTTTGACTTTCAGTCCAGTAATAAAAATTTGGTCTATTTTATAAATATGTTCTAAAGCATATCTTGGAAATACTGCTTTTGCTATGTTTGGAGAATTCTGTATATAGCTCTTTCAGAAACTCTAGATTTTCTGTTATATGTTAACTGAGAAGTTTATTGAAAAAAGTAATCTCAAATATTGAGATTGGTGTGTGTAAATTTAGGAATAATAGTAGGGGTAAACATTTTAGAAAATGCACTTACAGACTTCACAGTATTTTCAAAGTGGCATTTGCAAGTGTTGTTTAACAAACCTTTAGTCCATACAACCCAGAAAAATAAAATTAGGTGTACACATTATGCAGGATTTTCCACAAATACTTTGAACATTTAGATGTAAACAGTTTTTGTTTGATATTTGGCTTATGTAACATAATGCAACATATACAAAGTATTGATAATAGAATTAATTTTTCTTAGTTAAAGTTCTTACTTTTATTTAGAGAAATTGGTTCTGTAATGCCAACTAGATTTTTAGTGATTCCCTACATAGTTACTACTACTCTGTTGTGGGAAAATCCTGAAAACATTATGCTAGTTAAAAATTTTTCCTAGTATAGTGTTAACTACCTTTAATAGTAAAAAACTGTTTTTTAATAATTTTTGTGAGAACTGTAAGTAGTTGCAATTTATTATGCTGTAGAATAAATCTACATTTCCCAATCATTAGAGTTATTAAAAATTATTTCCCAGTATTCAAACATTAAAGTTAGTAATGTGGTTACTGTTAGTAGTTGCACCTTACGTAAAGCTACAGTGTGAAATTTCAAGGAAATCTTGCTTCATATTTTTAAGTCTTGAAAAGATTCTTGTAGTATCTATATTTCAACTCTACCACACTCACTCATCTGTCACATTCTAAAATTTGGAAAATTGAAGGAATTGGAATTAGTTCACCTGTGTGAGAGAAAGCCAAAGGACATTTAAGTATTTCTGTCTATGAAGAGAAGTATATTACATTTCTGTAGAAGTTAAACTTAATTGCAGTCTTGAACCTTGCTATTCAAAGTATGATTTGAGAGCCAGCAGCACTTTAAGGTTTGTTAGAGATGATAGGATCTCAGGCCCCCCATCAGGCTCAGCCGTGTTAGAATCTGCATTTTAACAAGATGTGATGTGTATGCACATTAAAGTTTGAGGTGCTCTGGTTTAGAATAAGCTGGTCAAATAAAAATGAAAACAGGACCTGACTTTAGGGTGGTGAATACTGTTTTTCAGAGATTTAGATATTTAATAATAGCACAAGTTCCATAAGTCTTGCTGGGAGTAGGTGTGTTACTGTTTATGTGAGCCCTGAGAACAGTGATTGCTTCAGTTATCTCTTGTAAATGGTACAAGATTGACAAAAGTCAGTGGAGCTTTGAGAAATCACAAGTAGGATCTTTTCACTGTGTGCTGGTGTTTTCCATTAAATCTTTATTATAAAATAGTATTAGGTTGAACATACTCTAGATATAGTAAATGGGAATAGTTGAGAAGAGTAAGTAGTTTTGGGAATAATGGCTTCTGGCTCTGTCACTTGAAAATATATTGGGTCAGGGATGCCTGGGTGGCTCAGTTGGTTCAGTGGTCAAAATTGGCTCAGGTCATGATCTTGTGGTTCATGAGTTCGAGCCCCGTGTCCAGCTCTGTGCTAACAGCTCAGAGCCTGGAGCCCGCTTTAGATTCCATGTCTCCCTCTCTGTCTGCCCCTCCCCCGCTTGTGCTCTGTCTCTCTCACTGTCAAAAATAAATAATAAAACATTTTTAAAAAATGTATTGGGTCAGTTGTCTAGATTTAAGAATTGTATCAGGATCACTGAATATCAAAATGAAAGTCCTTTCCTAAAGATGAGTACCAATGGTTTTGTTTTGTTCTTTTCCCTGATTACGTAGAATGATAAATCAGTATTTTAGGAAATCAGAGAACAACTGCCTGGGGTTAGTCATATCATCAAAGCAACTAAAAGGGCAATGAAATAATAAGTGTCCAAACATGAAAACAGAAAAGATCTTTCAGTGTAGACAAATCATTGATTAAAACAAAATTCTAAATTATTCTATTGCTTTTCCTACAATAGAGTTTTGTGTTCTTGATAGTATTAATTCATCTAATAGTTTTTGAATATAGAACTAATCCATGGATCATGGATAAAAGAAATATGGCTTTGGCCCTATCACAATGTCAATAAAAGTTGAAAATATATTCTCAACTGTTGTTATAATTCTTCACAATTTTTTTATGTTTACTAATATTACATAGCATTAGGAAATGTAAACTAGGGAAATAGAAAATGGACTGGTGGGGTTCCTGACTGGCTCCGTCAGTAGAATATGTGACTTTTTTTTTAACGTCTATTTATGTAGGGGTGCCTGGGTGGCCTAGTGAGTTAAGTGCCTGACTCTTGATTGAGACTCTTGAGAGTGAGTGAGGGAGGGAGGGCGCAGACAGCACTGAGCCTGTTTGGCATTCTTTCTTCTGCTCCTCCCTTGCTTGTGTCCTTTCTCTTTCTCTCTCCCTCTCTCAAAATAAATGAGGGAGAGAGAGCGAGTGAGGGAGGGACAGAGAATGAGAATAGAATCCCAAGCAGGCTCCATGCTGCCCGTGCAGAGCCCAACATGGGACTTGATCCCAGCAACAGTGAGGTCATGACCTGAGCCAAAATCAAGAGTCAGACGCTTAACCAACTGATCCACCCAGGTGCCCGAATGTGTGACTCTTGATCCTGTGATTGACAGCAATGATGGGTGTAGAGATTGTGAATTTAAACCCCATGTTTGGTATAGAGATTACTTAAAAAAATCTTAAAAGAAAATAAAAGACTGGTTTATTCATCTTTCATGGATATTTGAAGAGTAATGATTGGTACTTTCATACTAGTAGATTTGTTCTACTGAAGTTACTGTCATGGATCAGTAAAGCTGGCAGAGCTTAACTTGTCTTTCCTTTTAGCCTTGAACCTTTTTTTAACAAATGAAAATCTATTTAGAAAGTCTTCCATATGAAAATCTTGCATACTTCGTAATTCACTTCAGTGTCAGAAAATTTTAACTTATTTTGAATTGGAATCACTTCATTTTCATTTTAACCCTATTTATTCCTATAAGTTTATAAACACTGAACCAAAGAAGCAGCACAGAGACAGGGACTAATTTGTTATCTTTGTGTAATGATTCGTAAATTTGGCTTAATATTTTTTTCTATCATCACTGGTTTTCCCCTTATGTTTTGATCATTTGGGACAGAGCACCTGACCCATTGAATGTTGTGAGTGCTCTTAAGTTATAGAGACCAAACTTGGACAAGAGTACCCGTTGTCTTTCTGACTCAGTTGGGACCAAACAAGTTACTGAAAAGAATGTGTTAATGGAAAAAAAGCTGTAGACATTCTTTAAAACAAATACTCCACATTATATACTGAATGTTTCTTTCCATTTTGGGTAGTGTGTTCAAATCAAGATAATTTTCTCTTTCTCCATAATTATGGTTTTGAAGAATTAATTAAGTGTTATGAACACTTTGACAATCTGGTGAAGACTATGGAAACTTTCTCAGGATAAATTTAAAATACAAAGATATGTGAAAATACATAGATGTGTATTTTTTAATGTATTAAATAATAATACTGGCTAATAACTGATAATTTTGAAACCGTAATCAACATCAATGCCATTTCAAGATATCTGCAGCAACTATAATATAATGTGGAAAGAACCATGATTTCTGTTGGTGATAACCACTGTATTTTGTTGCCTTTATTGATAACTGAAGTAAGTGCTAGGTAGAGGAAAGTGAAAGTAAAATGTTATAGGGAAAGTAAATAAGTTACTGAATATAAAAATGTAATTTATTTTTCAATCCAAATGTACATATCCATTAGAGGTAACAGACTCTATGGCAAGAACCCTTTATCCAACAACTTTCCTGAACTCTTTTATTTGGAACCTTAAAAAAATGTCCCCCCTGCCCCAGATGGATATTTATATCATCTAAAAATAATGGTTTTTTCCCTTCCTTTCCAAGCTTGACACATTTCCTTTTCTTTTCTATTTTATTTTAACCATGACCTCTAGAACTGCATTTAACAGCGGTGATGCTAGTAGTCTCCTTTCTTTCGTTCTCAATCTTAAAGATTCTTCATTAAATATAATGTTTCCTGTAGGTTTTTGCTATACGAGTATTCTTGGCTATCCAAGATTGCTTGGAGCCTGAATTTAAATAGTTGATGGTAGAGCAAGGAGATCTCAATTAATTGGTTATATATGGTTTATGAATTTTGAGTAGTGAGTGGTGAGAAGTAAGATAATGAGGAAAATTTAAAACTGAAAATGTATTTGAATTGATTTTCTTACTGAGTTTCACTGGTAGGGGTGCAGCTAAGTTCAGATGGGACAGTATCCCTGTATAGTTTATACCAACCTAAAGAAGTTCTATTCCATTAAAAAATAATCACGAGTAAGTAATTTAATAAGTAATTTAATAAGAATTTACTTTATCAAGTATTTTCCTGTATTAATTGATATAATCATATGATATTGAATTGCCTTTGCATTATAGAATACCTCATGATGTCATTATGTATTATCATTTTTTAATATAATTGTAGATTCAGTTAGCTAACATTTTATTTAGAGATTCTTTTTGGTTTATTTTCTCTGTATTTAACTCATAAGTGAAATGGGCCTTTTTTTTTTCTTATAATATCTGATTTTAGAATCAAGATTCCATTAATAGCTTCTGAAATTGAACTGGGAATTTTCACCCTTCCTATTTGCTGGTACAATTCATATTAGAAAGTCATTATTAAAACCCCCCTTTTTTGGGTTTTGGTCTTGTGAGAGTGAGTGGAGTTTTGACTATTTCAAATTATTTCATGATATTTGGTATATTCATGGTCTCATTTCTTCTTTTGCCAATTCTGGTATGTTATATTTTTCTAGGAATTTATCCACTTCATCTCAATATTCAACTTTGTTATACCACTTTAAAAAAATCTAGCATTTGATACTCCCCCTTTTCATTCTGTATTTTGCTTCTTTGTTCCACATCCCAACCTCACACCTATTTTTGATGAAAAGATTGTCAATATTTGTTAATATTCTTAAACCATGAAAAGCAATCTTTGTTATGTTGATATTTTGATTGGTATTTTGTTGATTTCTATTATTTATTATTTCCTAGCTTCTTGTTCTTGTTAATGTTATATCTTTGCTTCTTGTTTTTGTTTAGAGTTTTTGTTCTCAGTTGTGAGTATTCTTTGTTTTCCCCTTTTCTTTGTGTTTAGTTTATAGGACAATAACAGTAAGATATTTGATAACCCTCATAATCCTGTGTATTTTCATTTTCTTCCTGATTTTTTTGTTTGTTTGCTTAAGTTTCTTTATATTTTTTTTTCAACTTTTTTTTTTTTAAATTTTATTTTTGGGACAGAGAGAGACAGAGCATGAACGGGGGAGGGGCAGAGAGAGGGAGACACAGAATTGGAAACAGGCTCCAGGCTCTGAGCCGTCAGCCCAGAGCCTGACGCGGGGCTCGAACTCACGGACCGCGAGATCGTGACCTGGCTGAAGTCGGAGGCTTAACCGACTGCGCCACCCAGGCGCCCAAGTTTCTTTATATTTTAATAATCTCTACACCCAGAGTGGTGCTCAAACTCATGACCCTGAGATCATGAGTCCCACGATCAGCCTACTGAGCCAGGTAGGCACCCCTTTTTGTTTTTAATTTGGGTACCTTCTCTAAGAGTGTTCTCAGTTTGGGTTTTTGTGAGGCAAACTGTCTGATCCATTGTATGCCTGAGTGATTTTTATTCTGCCCTACCTTTGAGAAATAATTTGGCTTGATATAAAACTCTAGAGTGAATATTACTTAAACACTTTAAAATGTTACTATATTATATTGTATCTAGTGTTCCAAAATTTATCTCCTTTCTCTCTGGAAGCTTTAGGAATTTTGTCTTTTTCTCTTTGGTCTCAAATTTATCCATGGTGTGTTATGGTATAGAGTCTTTATTTGTTCTTTTAAAGACTCTGATCATTTGGAGATATTTCATCTTTCTTTAGTTCTGGAACATTTATTTTAATTATTCCTTCAGAAATTTTCAGTGTTTCTGTCTACTTCCCTCTCTCCACCATTTTTCTGGGGATTCCTATTATCTGGCTGTTCACATCTGCTTCCATTTATTGGCCTCCCTTTTGTGTTGTTATATCTTATCCTTTTGTATTGCCTTTTAGGAAGAATCTCCAATCTGATTTTCTAAGTCGTAGTTCATTCTTAGTGGTATCCATCCTGCTATTTCCTCTATTGTATTTTCTATTACAGCTGCTATATTTTATATATATATATATATATATATATATATGTATATATATACACTCACATATATATTAAGTGTCTTTTTAAAAAATGTTTATTTTGAGAGAGAGAGAGCAAGTGGGGGAAGGGAAGAAAGAGAGAGGAAGAGAGAATCTTAAGCAGGCTCTGCTCTTTCAGTGCAGAGCTCTATGTGGGGCATGAACTCAGGAAATCGTTAGATCATTACCTGAGTCAAAATCAAGGGTTGGAGGGTTAACCGACTGAGCTACCCAGGCAATACCCCTATACCAATATTTTAAATTATTTTTAATGATTTCTTATTTATGACTCACGTTGCTGATATCTTTCTTTATTGCCATAGCTATATTGTATTTGTTTTAAATTATTAATACAACTATTCCAATAATTCTGCTTTAGTAGATACGTAAAACTCCTCCAGAAGATCATAAGAGAGTCCAAATTTTTAATTATGTAGGTGCAAGAATGTGTGATGTTGATATTGATAAAATAACTAGAGGAAGCCTGTGCAGTTTGCCATCCAGGATTTCTGGGTCTTGCACGGACAGCCCATTCTGTCCTGGTCCTTGCTGTGGTTTGGTGCCCCCTACTGGCCATTGCCTCTTCTGGCTAAAATTTCCATGGGCACAATTTAGTTTTCTTTTGTGAGCTGCAAGGCTGAGCTTGCAGCTGCAAATATAATTTTAAGTTAATTGTCTTTCATTTTGTGGGGCCGATTGGAATGATTAGTCTGGGAAAAATAGGGGAGTATAGGAACCCAGTCTCTCCCTCCCTGCTTCTAGGAATGGTGTTGCTCGGCATGGATTTGTCTTCCCCTTCACTCCTATCTCCCATTCTTTCCTTACTCATCCCAGAGAGGTAAGTCAATCTTAGATGTTTAGATTTGTGTATTTACTTAATTATGGATGTTCTTCATAGTTGTCCAAGGATCTAGATTTCTAGATCTAATCTTGTTCCTAGGATATAATCACTATGTTTCTTAATATGAATTGGGAAGGGCTGACGGCCAGCCTCTTGTGGTTGTTAATCCGGCATTGAACTACAGGCGCCACTGACTTCCTGTTGATCACTCATTGCCTCTTTTCTGCCTAGAAGTTTCATCCCCACCTCACAAGAACTTTTAAACTGCCCCATATTACCTTGCTGACATTAACGACCAGCTACCTACTGCCTAGTTTCTATGGTATGGTGAAGGTGAATGCTTTGCTTATCTCAGAGGAGAGGCAGGGGTAGAAATGAAAAGTTTTCCAACAGCCTGTTTCCTTCCAACATAGGCTCCAGGAGTCTGACTCTAACATAGTTTTTTGTTTTTGTTTGTCTGCTTTTCTTCTTCTTTTTTTTTAAGTTCCATGTAACTACTTCCTTCATCAAGCTATGGTTTTGCCCAGGATTGATTGTTGTGGAAGAAGTCAGTAGTAGAGGGAGTTTGCCATCTTGATAGGAACAAGAAAATATATTACCTTATAGGTAACCACGAAGCAAATTTTTTCTTAGCCTAGGTTAAAAAACAATTAGTCTCAAGTTGGTAAATTTAAAAATGGTATTTTATTGCATTGCCTTCTGGTATTTATATTTTGATTTCACTAGCTATTGAAAAAATTTTCTTTTAGGGTACTCTGTATCCTCATATGATTCCGTCACTTTGGGAATTCCTTTTGCCTTTTGTTTGGCTTTGTATTTTTTATATCTCATATTATCACATCTTCGACACTGAGAAATTGAACATGCCCTGGATTCTTGGAAGGTGTCACATTTTTTAGCAACAACATTTTTACAGAGCTCTTTCACATATATTAATTGTATTCATCTATAACTGACATTGTGTGGAAGAAACTGTAAGGCTCAGAGAGGTCAAGTTTTTTGGACACAATGACACAAGCGGCAAGGCAAGAATGTAAACCTAGGACCAGCTTCAGTTCCATGGCTCTGTCTGCTACACTACAACTACACTGGGAGTTTTTTTCATATTAGAATCCTCTGATTTTTTTGAAAATTATTCTTTATTCTTTTTTTGTGGAGAAATGAGTTTCACAGTTTTTGCCACTTAGAAACTTTTAAGTTAAAGATTTTCTCAAACCCACATATTCTATATTGACAGGCATTTTTGATGGGTTGTACTGTATTTTTTTTTAAAAACCAACATATTTGCTTTGTACCTGACTTTTCTCCTAGATCAAATCTCTTCAATTCCCGATTTTCACAGCTTGAAAAACAGTGTTGTTTGTGTTGGAGAAAGAAATTTCTCCAATTCAAATTATGCTGAGAAAATAGCTGATAGCAGCCAAGGACTTCTTGTTGGTGGGGGGCACCTGCCACTTTTGAATCATAGAAACTGGTTATTTAAATGGAAATTGTGTAATTGTTTTCATTATGATCTATAGACTGCCTTGGAAATATGTAGTCTCTGGATTTAGCCTCTCACAGGTTTTTTTTTTTTTATGTTTAGTTTTTCTCTTGATTACTGGCATCTAATTTGTGTCATTGGAATTTCTTTTAAATTCTTTGTTATCACTCTAGGACTATATTTAGAGTAGACTCTTTGTTGATTAGTTTTCTACTACCTAGATTATAGGATCCTACAGTGGTTTAGCAGAAAAGAAGTTAAAGGTCATCCAGCCTGACTTCCTTGATTGTATCTGAGCAAATGGAAAGATTAAATGACTTGGCCAAAGTCATCTTACAAATAAGGGCTTAAGCCTCCCCAGAGCTCAGGTTTTTTGACTCCAACTCTGGTTCTTTAAACTATACCACTTAATCTCCTTAATGAATGGTATAGAGAAAGTTTGTATTTTTTATTTGAATCTGTTTCTCTTGTAGGGGATCTCACATTTTTTTTCTTTTCAACAACTGACTACTTCTTTGCTACTTATTTTTTCCCCCAACATGTGAAAGTGTAGAAAGAAAAAAGAGAGCTAACATTATTAAGTCCCTTCTCCATTGATGCTCTGTGTTAGCCTGCTTGACCTGCCATACAAAATACCATAGACTGGGTGGCTTAAACAATAGAAATCTATTTTCTCACACTTCTGGGGTCTGGAAAGTCTAAGATGTAGTTCATTGTCTGGTGAAAGCTCTCTTGACACCTACTTCTGCTGTGTCTTCACCTGGTGGGGGAGGGGGATAGAGGGGGAGGGAGAGAGAAAGGGAAGGGAAGGTGGAGGGAGAGGAATGGGGGAGGAAGACAGAGAGAGAGAGAGAGAGAGAGAGAGATCTCTTTCCCTTTCCTCTCCTCTCCTCTCCTCTCCTCTCCTCTCCTCTCCTCTCCTCTCCTCTCCTCTCCTCTCCTCTCCTCTCCTCTCCTCTCCTCTCCTCTCCTCTCCTCTCCTCTCCTCTCCCCTCCCCTCTCCCCTCCCCTCCCCTCCCCTCCCCTCCCCTCCCCTCCCCTCCCCTCCCCTCCCCTCCCCTCCCCTCTCCTCTCCTCTCCTCTCCTCTCCTCTCCTCTCCTCTCCTCTCCCTTCCCTCCTCTCTCTTCCCTCCCCTCCTCCCCTCCTCTCCCCTCCTTTTTCTTTTCTTTTTTCCTTTCTTTCATCTCTTTCTCTTCTTATAAGGCCATAGTCTGGTCCCATAAGGGCCGCACCCTTATGGCCCTATTTGACCTGAATTAATTCCTAAAGACCCTATCTCCAGATACTGTCACTTGGGGATTAGGGCTTCAACATATGAATTTTTGAGGAACACAAAACAATCCATAGCATGCTTTGTGTATCATAACCCTGTGAAGTAGCTAGCATCCCTTAGAGCTGCTGACATGCCTGCCTTATAATTCTTAATGGATCACTGTGAAGTTCTGAGGAGATAGCAGATTGATGTAAGCACAATTTCTTCCACAACCTTTGATAAAGCACACACAGTTTCATAGGATTGTTCCCAATTCCCTAATTCAGGCAAGGACAGGGTTTTCCTTCAAAAAGTTATTATATGTGGGGCGCCTGGGTGGGTTAGTCGGTTAAGCGTTCGACTTCAGCTCAGGTCATGATCTCACACTCCATAAGTTCTAGCCCCACGTCGGGCTCTGTGCTGACAGCTCAGAGCCTGGAGCCCGTTTCGGATTCTGTGTCTCCCTCTCTCTCTGCCCCTCCCCTGCTCATGCTGTCTCTCTCTGTCTCAAAAATAAATAAAAAAATATATAAAAATTAATGTAAAAAGTTATATGTGTATGATTAGTTTAAGATCATTTTACCCATTTAAATCGCTGTTTAAAATCTTAGTGGAAGTCATTATCAGGTCATGATTGAGTGCACATGTGCACATTCTTTGGTATGAGAATTCCTAGATTTGAATCCTTGCTTGGCCACTTAGTGTCTGTAAACTTGGAGAGGGTGTTTGTCACTCTGCCTCAGCTCATCGGTAAGGTGGACAAAATTACCTCTCAGCTGCTGACACTGAGGAATAAAGGAGTCAGTGCCTCCTGAATAGTAAATATTCAGTTAATAATGATTATTATCATCTTATTTTGCTACTCCTCCTGACTGTTGGGGCCAAAATGACTAGCTTATTTACTCTCTGTAGTAGACCTAAAAAGTTCTCCCTTTGTCCCTTAAGGCCTTGGTAGATTTCAATTAATTCTGTATTGTGTCTTGGAAGGGTGAATAATTATAGGCTATTTTATCCAGTTTTTTTTTATTCTTAAATTATGCTAGTGGTAGAGACATCAGGAATCATAATATCCCAACAATTCCTGCTTAAAAAAAAATTTAATGTATATTTATTTTTGAGAGAGAGGACGAGCTGGGGAGGGGCAGAGAGAGAGGGAGACACAGAATCTGAATCAGGCTCCAGCCTCTGAACTGTCAGCACAGAGCCCGATGTGGGGCTTGAACCCACAAACTTTGAGATCGTGACCTGAATTGAAGGTGGAAGCCTAACAGACTGAGCCAGCCAGGCACTCCTGTTTTATAGATGAGGAAACTGAGTCTCAGGCTGAGCCAGAATTCTCTGTCAGGCCTCTCTGCCCCCATATCTTGTGCTGTTTCAATTACAGTTCATTAAAAACACTTCAGCACTTTCAAATGATATCTGATTAGTGTGAAGTTTGTAACATTTGAAATATCTGAAACTCCTATAAAGCCCAGGTAATTTGTTACCCAGACATAACAGAATCCTGTTCAGTGAAACAAGAAGTTGGTGACTAAAATACTGTTAAGCACAAATTAAATATTTGTGGTGCTTCTAAAAATGCCAAAGGGCCACAACAGTCATAATGCACATCAAACTAGTGGACATAATGAACATTCAAATAATCATCTGAAAGAACTGAAAATCCTTATTACTTTTTGGAAAGGAGAAATGAGGGTGGGGGTGGGGGAGAGAGGTCTGCAATTTTTTTTTTAAATAAACCTTCTGAAGTTATTTGCTAATTCAAGACAGATACATATATAATTTTAATAAAATTAAGCTAGAAATAAAGAATAAACAAACGTTTGCCCAATCATAAATATTTTGACTTTAAGTTAGCTGATGTTTTGTTTGAATGTCAAGATAAGCATTGATTTTCTTTAGAAGGCATCATAGTTAATTAATTTGCCCAATATTAACTGAATGCCTGCAATGTGCTAGGCATAGCAGGGGATATAAATGTAAATTAGACAATAATCCTTGCTTCCAAGGAAGTTGTGATCTAGTCAGAGATGAGATATATGTAAATAACCTAAATGGAAGATAGTACAGAATACCTACCAGCAGAGCAGGCTTTCCTGAGCCTTGTTGATTCTGAGCTTTGCCTCAGGCCTTGGGGTAACAATATGGCTCACATTTCTAGTGATATTGGCCTTGTTTGTGATTTGCAGACTTGGTTTAATTCTAGGTCTTCATCTGTTTCCAGTCTTGGTGATCTTGGCCCTTTTTATCTCATGGCTTCTTAGCAATTTTTTTTTTCTTTGAGTGGACTTTACCTAGGAAGACACTTGCTCAGAGAAATCCAGTAGGCAGGATGTCTTCATCAGTTGCTCCATTTTCATTTCAAATTTTACTCTTAGACGAGAGCAGATGTTTCTTTATTTGTCAGTATGTTTTTTGAGTACCTATAATGGGCAGAGGTAAAGGTAATTGAAAGGTTGTTTATAATATATGAGATAAGAACAAGACACTCTCTCAGATTTCCTTCCAGACCAGTCCTTTGAGTCAGAAATGCTTCTAACTGAAAGGGTTAGAATCCAGAAATTGGGTTTTACAGATGAGAAAACAGCCCTAGGGAGGTTTAATGGTTTACTTAAGGGCAGGGAGCTGGTTATTTTTGGAGTCAACAGAGGGGCCAGTATTCAAAGTTTTTGCTAAAATTTGTACATGTTTATCATGTGCTTGTTTTGTTTTGTTTTGTTTTTTTGCTAAGCACTTTTATATAGATTTCCATTCTATCACAAGATCTCTGTGTTTTTATTTCTGCCCCTCCCCAGTGACCAGATTAAAAAATGTGGAATCTGTTTTTAGTAACACCTTCAAATCTGAGTTTTCCCAAATGATTTATCTAAGGTTGCTTTGTTAGAAAGATGCTTTAGAAAAAAGGATGTGTTGTTTATAACAAAACCTTGGAAAAGTTTGCATCATTTTGGGTTTTAAGACCCTTGTTATTTGATTTACAACCAATTTAAAGTAATATAATCTGTGTAAACAAATTTAATGTGTGGAAATAAGTTAACGTGTCTGACATGTTAGAAATAGCATCCTAGGAACTGGAACTAGATCACGTAGTGGGCCTGATCAGTCTTTTATGGGCACAAACTCAGAGGACTGCTTGGAGTTGGGACTAAATATGAACCCAACATAGTTCTGTTTTATTCCCTCAAACCTATTGTGGGAAAATAGGAAGTAAGAAAACCTTGCTACTGAATTAAAAGTCAATTTTTGGATTGTGTTGAAGAAAAAAAAAAAACCTAACACACCTGAAACCTATTCTTTCTCTTTTATGAATTTGCTTTTGAATCCGCCTAAATGTAGGGATTCGTGGTAGATACTAAAAAATCCTATCAATTTCTAAGTTTCTGATTTTAGAAAATACTACAAAGAAAAGATTATAGGAACAACCAAATGAAAAAGTTAAAATCTATTTTACAATGTATATATATTAAAATACTCTGGGGGCGCCTGGGTGGCTCAGTTGGTTAAGCGGCCGACTTCGGCTCAGGTCATGATCTCGCGGTCTGTGAGTTCGAGCCCCGCGTCGGGCTCTGTGCTGACAGCTCAGAGCCTGGAGCCTGTTTCAGATTCTGTGTCTCCCTCTCTCTCTGACGCTCCCCCTGTTCATGCTCTGTCTTTCTCTGTCTCAAAAATAAATAAACGTTAAAAAAAAATTAAAAAAATAAAATACTCTGCATGTTAAGCCTTCAGGACACTGGAACATACTTCTTTTTATTTATAAAATAATTATCTTCTGCCACAATTATATTCTGCCTTAATGTTCTTCATGATTTTAGAAAAAATATATCTCTGTTTGCCAGAGAATAAACGATAAATGTATGTTGAGATATGTGTATATGGACCTTTCTTTAAGATTGATTACATAATCTCTTTGATGGAGATATTGCTCAACACTCTGTTCCATTAAGTTGTACAAGTTCTTTGTGCACTCACAGAAGCCACATTAATTATCTCACATAGCAGAGATGAGCGAGTAAAGCATCATATTTCGTATGCAGATTGTACAGTGCTCCACTGCAATAAATCTCATAGCTGAGTAGCATATGTGTAGCCAATTCGAGGAGGAGGACATTAGAGTTAATTTAAACATTGATACTAAATGGTTTTCTGAAGAGCATAATGCAGTACCTCTGAAAGCCCTAATGGAGGGAAAAGCAGAGGGTAGGGCTGTCCTTTGTTCTCTGTTCTCACCATTATAATTTATCTCACCTTTGTGGGATAAAAGTATATTTTTGTGAAATTATAGCTTATCTTAAATTATTAAATCTTATTTCTACAAATTATCATATTGTATCTTTCCTTGGAATACAATTAGATAAGAATCTGTCACTCTTCAATATTATAGAATTGATGCTTGAGAAATTAGAGGCATTTATGATTTCCATTTTCTCTCTGTTTGATTTACCCTTTGGGAATAACTGATGTCTTTAGGATGTCTTGATGATTATTTCGTGTCCTTACTGGATCTTCAAACTTAGTCACATCAGTGATTTAAACAGTGGAAGAAAGGAAAACATGGGGGACAGAGTTTTCTCTCTAGGTGGGTATTGAATTAGGGAAGAAGCTATGTATAGGCAGAGAATTTTAGACATTAGTAATTGGTGTCTTGTGTCTTCTGAAACATAAGAGAATATGTAATTTAGCCAACTCAAGCTCAACTGGGGAAATGGACTTGAATATGTTACAATTTTTTTTAAACTTTATTCCTCTTTCTGTTTTAGAAGCACAGTTTACTGTTTAAGAGCTATTTTACTAGTAAGTTTCTCATTTACCAGTAAGTTTTTTTTTTATGTAATGTACCTTGAAACTCTTTTAATTTGGAGGTTTACATTTTATAAAAAGTATTCTTGTCTTGTTTCCATGAGTACAAAAATGCAAATTTACCTAAGCATACCTATATTGTGGGAAAAGGTGGTTTCACATTTATTAGTGCTTGTATCTGGATACTTCTTCACAAATTCTAAATTACTTTAATTACTTCTTAAAGTGTTGCTACTTCTAATTATCCCTATGACTACTGCTAGGTGTTAGAACCAAGGAGGATGGGCCAAGTAGGGGGGTCATCTGGTGGCAAGATCCGATATACTTTATTCATTTTCTCTTGTAAAGAAAACAAAAAAAAAATAGGAAGGAATTAGTGGAGTAGCTCTCTATCAATCACTATGTCTACATCTCAGCAACATAATGTTGAATGAAAAGATGAAAGCAAATTGTAGGATATATATACAATGTATGATTTATATAGATAATAAAACCTGTAAAACACCACTTATGTGATGGTGGAATATTATTTGGCTTTATAAAGGGCTTATACAATGTGGAGAAATGTGTGTTGTGTATAACAGAGTAGAAAATTGTCTATGATTATAGCTCCAGGGAAGTGGCTGTATAATGTGTTTACTGTTCTGCATCCTTCTGTTTGTAACTTGCTTGTCCTGTAGTTTTGCCAGCTTCTTTTGGCTCAGTGTCAAAGAATCTTGTGAATTTACAAAAGCAGATATTAGATTGTATCAGAATAATAAAGTCTGGCTGGGGGAAGATTTCTATTAAACTGTTTTTCTATTTATCTCAGAAAGAATCAGGCATTTATTGAGTAGTTGCTATATATCAAGTTCCAAACTAAAGGGATCAGACTTGATTTTCTTGTTCTCACTAAACAAGATAATAATAATAACTGAAAACAGCCATCTTTGAATAAACATATGAGATTTGCATCCTTATTAATAATGAAGAAACCCTAAATGAGAACAATGTTGTTATCTTTTTTACTTTGGAGGTTGGTGAAAGTGAGAAGTATGATAATTCTCACTAGAGTCAAGGATGTGCAGGAAGGGGTATTCCCTTCAGTGGCTCGTATCAGTCAGTGTAGTCTGTCTGGAAGACAGTGTAGCAAAATCTCTCAAAATTAAAAAGGCACATATTCTTGGATACAGGAGTCACACTCTAAGGAGCGACTGCCGATACCTTGCACATGCTTTTTAAATTGTACTTATAAATAAGGATATTCACAGAAGTATTGTTTGCAATAATAATACAAAATAAATAATAAAATGGGAGACAACTTAGATATCCATCAGTATAGGATTGGTTAAATAAATTTGTATTTTCACATGATAGAATACGATGCAGTGATTAAGATAGACCTCTGCTTGTTGAGATAGAAGGGTCTCTAAGATATTGTAAGTGAAAAAAGAAAGCTGCAGAGCAGTGTATCAAGTACGAAACTGTCATTTTATAAAATTAAAAGGAAAAATAAACAAGTACATATACTATACACAAGCATGTACATCGAACAATTTTTTTTATAAGCGATTATAAGAAATCTTAAGAATAACTTTTGGGTGATGAAAATGAAGAGGAGAAGGCTTTTACTTTTCATTTTGTACCTTTAATTACACTTTATATTTTTTAAACTAAGACGTGTTAATGTAATGTTTTTTAAAATGGCGATAGGATTTACCTCAGATTTTCTGTCTCCTCACCCTCCACCCTCATTCCTCCTTTAATGATAAAATGACACAAGCTACAACAAGGAAACAAACAAAAATCAGCAAGCGACTGAGGGGTTATACAAAACACAAAAACAATTATGTTTTCAGTGAGCAGAGACGGTGAAAAACACCCTTCAAAATAGGTCATTATTAATAGTTATTTATTGTCTTGTTAGTTTAAAACATGATGCAAAGGTCAGGACAGTAATGGCTAAAGCCAATTGGTCATTAACTGTGGTAATCATTGACCTTAAAAAGGAGAATTGGTCTTCTAAATGATTTTCAGAAGTTGTTAATAACTGTATTTGAAGATTAGCAGTTATATTGTGATGGTGACAAGCGTGCCAAAAGACATTGGCCCCATTCGTATGACAAATTATGTTTTTGGTGTGTAATTTACAATAGTATTCGTCAAAATTATTCATTCTTTCTAAAAGGAAAAAATTGATTGGTAGCAGTCACAGTGCCAAGGTTAGCATTTTAATGGTGCTGAAACATCTAAATTTCCTGGCTTTTAAACCTTTTAAAAACCTTTGAAGAGATTTATATGGCGTCTTAGATATGTAACAGTTCTTAAAAAATAATAAGGTCACTTTTTTCTTGCATGCGAAAAATGTATTTTCCTAGATGTAGAGGAGAGTTGTCAGCATTCCTTAACTGTTTTTGCAATCTCTTTATTCATTGGGGTTTACTTTTGGGTAAAGGAAAGAGAAGGTGGTTTCCCTGCTCTAATGTGGTGGCTCTAGTGGGATTTTCCCTGCACTCATATTTTGTTAGTATAGGAACGTGTCTCATTATGGGCAGGTGACCTCTAATAGCATGTTCTAGAAAATACGGGTCTTAGCTCTGCACTGCTCCTCAGGGCATCTTGCTTGGAGTAGTGGATTATGAATGGAGGTGAGAGTATTTCTGAATACAGGAGAGCAGTGCTCCATTTTCTTTCTGTGTATGTTGCATTCCTATGCAAGTTGATGACCTTACAAAGGTAGCAGATCTTCACTCTTCAAATAAGTTAAATGTAGGGGCACCTGGGTGGCTCACTCAGTTAAGTGTCTGAAATTGGCTCAGGTCATGATTTCACAGCTCTTGGGTTTGAGCCCCGGGTCGGGCCCTGTGCTAACAGCTTGGAACCTGATGCCTACTTCGGATTCTGTGTCTCCCTCTCTCTCTGCTCCTCCCCTGATTGCACTCTGTCTCTCTCTGTCTCTCAAAAGTAAACATTAAAAAAATTTAAAAAACCGCAAGTAAGTGAAATACAGAGTTCTCCTAACATGCAACAAAATATGCATGGTGCTGTATGTAATACTGATTAGATATGTTTCTGTAAATTAACATGCTGGTACGAATAAAACAGTGTATTTTATACTGTTTGGCCAGATCGTAAGTAGAATCAGCTTTCATTTTTAATCCTTTGTTCCTACCATAGTTAAAAATAATGTTCAGGATTTTCTCTAAGTCAGGTGCCTTCCTGGCTTGTTGCGTCCCTTTTGTAGCAGAGAGAGAGAGACTGAAATCCTCCTTCTCAAAGCTGTAAGTGGGTGTGGGGGGGGGCGGTAAAGCATGCTCAGTCATTTCATTACAGTGCAGGATCAGGAAGGAGTTAGGTCTCTAGGCCAGGGAATCAAGATCATGTGTCCATTTGCTGGTTGAGAGAGGGAAGGGAATGGGAAATGGAGATTGCAGTGGGCTCCCTGGTTGAATCTGGCTTTGAATTTTTCTCAGCCTGTTCCTGCTTTAATGTTTTTATGTCAAATATAATTTAGAAAACTCAAGAGAAGGAAAACCTAGTGTATTAATCTATATTTTAACTTTTTCTCTTGCTCCTCTGTACTTTCCAATGTTCTGAGATTCTTTCTTTTAGTATTTCCTTTCATTTCAAGAAGTTCCTCTTGTTCTTTAGAGTAAGTCTGCTGGCAACAAAGTTTGTTAAGTTTCTCTTTATCTGTGAGTGTCTTGATTTCCAGTTCATTCTTGAAGGATATTTTTGCTTGTTATGGGATTCTGGCTTGCATTTCTTTTCTCAGCATTTGAACTATATTGTCCCATTTGCCTCTGGTGTCTATGGTTTCTGTTGAGAAACCTATTGTAATATTGAATTGTTTTTTGAATTCCACAATAGATTTAGCTGCTTTCAAGATTTTGTTTGGTCTTTAATGTTTAGGAGTTTGATTATGATACATCTTAGCATTTTTTTTTGGTTCTGTTTGGGGTTCATTCATCTTCTTGAATTTGTAGGTTTATTTCTTTAACTAATTTTTTTAAGTAGCTAAATTCTCTGGATTATTTTTTGCCTTATATATCCCTGACTGGGTGCTGGAGAAGCCAGCAATCTGGAAACATCAATGAGCACAGACAAAAAACAAACAAATGAAAAACCCCTAAGAAAATGGCCTCAGGAAAACTCTGTTGTCTTGCTGTTTCTGGTCAAAGGATCAGAGTCTGAATGTGTTTGTTTTATATATGATGCCCAGGGCTTTTGCTGTACTTAGGAGGAAGAGTAGAATAGTTCATCCTATTCTGGAACCACAGTGCTAGCTTGAATGTTAATCCCTGACACCTGATGGGTAGGAATCATGTCCCTTCCTAGCTTTGTCAGAAGCCATGAGCACTCCGAAGATGTTTAGAAGGCAGTAAAAGTTAAGTGGCATGAATAAAAATTAAAATATGCTCAAAACTTTTTAAAAATAAAATTTGAATATCATAAATTTATATACATTAATTTTAAGGACGCAGTGTGTTAAAAATTTCAAATCTGAGGTTAGAATGAATCTGATATTAACAGAAAAAAATTTAATTATAATATCTTATATTTTTATGTGAGTGACCTTATTTATGAAAAAGCCTTAATCTGATAGTCTTATCTTCATTTTACAGAAGGCAAAACTGGGGTAAGAAGATTCAGTAATGTATCCAAGGTGGCCACAGTGCTGCCTAGGGCAGAGCTGAATTTGATACCTGGATGTTTTCATTCTTTCCATATACTTTGTATATTCACATCTCTAGGCCCTTGAGCCTCTTATTTTGTTGTGGTCCTTCCTTACCTCCATGCCTGGAATGATCTTTTAAAGGTCTTTCCTTTTGCAACTTTTATGATACCATTTGGTCCCTTTACACATTTATAAAACAAATTGCTTTGTCTTCTGTGATCCCAAAGCAATTTTGCAAAACTGTTTTAGCATTTGTCTCATGTTATTATGGGTATTTGTGTATATTACCCTCCACTACCGCTGCACACACATACGTGTTAGACCGACCCTTTACATAGTTGATGATAAACTTTTATTAACTGAATTAAGATTAAAATCTGACTCCCAGCTAGGGACTTACTTTCCTATGTTGCATTGCATTCTCTGAATATAATGAAGTATACGGTGTTGGGTAGGTACAAATTGCCCAAGATTTTAAGAGACCAAGCCTCTTCACCTAACTAAACCAAAAGCCTGATTGAACAAAGATGTTCGTTTTGATGCTTTAGTGGTTGGTTTTCTTTATGAAATTGTGAAAACTTAGGTTTTACTCCAGATTAACATATAATATTTTCTATCTTTTGCCAAATTAACAGATTCATTTGAAAGCAATTACATTGAGCTTGTATTATACATGGGTCCTTTACATGCATTATCTCTTAATTCTCACTACAACTTGATGGGGGCAAATACTATAGTCGCTCTACTTAAGATGACAATATTGGAATTTGGACAGATTAAGTATGTGGCTGGTATGTGGTAAATTAGTATTTCAAATCCAATTTTTGTGACTCCAGATCCAAGTCTTAACCATCTGAAGTTGTAGAGATGCTGTTCACCCATTTCTTTTTATATACATGCTTATATGCATAGTGTTTGCCAGTGTCTGGTGTGTGCATTTTGAAAACAGGAAGAAGTGGGAAAGATCTGTGGTCAGAGGACTAAGGAAAGGGGCAAGTTGTATGTCATCTCTTCCTCATTCAACACCTTGTACTT
Source organism: Acinonyx jubatus (assembly GCF_027475565.1). Classification (NCBI taxonomy): domain Eukaryota; kingdom Metazoa; phylum Chordata; class Mammalia; order Carnivora; family Felidae; genus Acinonyx; species Acinonyx jubatus. Next base: position 166,082,309 of record NC_069380.1, on the reverse strand, counting down.
GGTTTTAATTTCTGTGGTTAGAGGGAAGGGGCCTGAAGCTATATGAGAGACAGACAGACATTGTGAGGTAGTGGGCCCCAACAGAAAAGCTTTGGTGATTCAGGTGAAGGGGGTTGGCAAAAGTCATGGAGGACTGATTCCCCTGGTTCCATTGGTTCTACTTCTGCTGAGATTCCAGGAATGGAATCTCAGGAGCTGCGGGAGATCACCCTGTGACACTGGGGCGGTCATGAGAGCCAGGACAAACCTGCAGCTCTGTTGAGAGGCTGTGCTGTAACAGACATGGAGCAACAGGAGCCAGAGCAGGAGGAGCAGAACAGGTCAACACCTTATGGGAATAGCATCTAACAGATGGGCATTTGGGCAGGAGTGAGGCATTACTCTGGACACCTCACAAATGACTGTGGAGAAAATTTAGAGTTGCTAATTTCCATGCATCAGGCAACTGGGAAATTTTAGCTCCCTAATTAGGTCATTAAAAGCAAATTTGACCCTATTTTATAGTCCCATATGAGTGAGGTCTGGGATACATTTGATTTATATTGTTTTCAGACAAAATACAGGTGAGAAGCTGTGTAATACAAGCATATTATCACTATGTTGCGGAAGCGGTTTGCTTTGTGAATCCCTGGAATGCATCCCTCCACTAAACATCACATATTTCTGTACATTGGAAGTATCTTTTAATACTGAGTTCTAGCATATATCTTGTTTTGTAATCTAGCTGTATGTTGGAAAATTTTCCTATTTGTATTTTGGTTCTAAATTAGTGAATTGACTATAGTATTCTTCTTGTTCCTTAATAATTCTTAAAAATTTACATGTTTTTACTCTATAGGAAAAAGATATAAGCAGATTCTTAAAAACTTGGCTTTGGTCTATGCAAGCAAAGTGTACTTAGTTGTATTATATATTGCTTTATGGTATATTTTCTCCTTTTTTTTTAAGTTTATTTATTTTGAGAGAGAGAGAGCGAGCAAGCAGGGGAGGGGTAGAGAGAGGGAGAGATAGAATCCCAAGCAGGTTCTGTGCTGTCAGCGCAAAGCCCAACATGGGGCTCAAACTCACAAACCGTGAGATCATGATCTGAGCCAAGATCAAGAGTCGGATGCTTAACCAACAGAGCAACCCATTATATTTTCTTCTTATTGTGTAGTTTATAGAAGCAATTTTAGAAGAATAAAGGCCATTGGGGCACCTGGCTGCCTCAGTCAGTAGAGAATGCAACTCTTGATCTCGGAGTTGTGAGTTTGAGCCCCACGTTGGGTATAGAGATTACTTAAAAATAAACTCTTAAAAAAATAAAGGCCGGGGAGAAGTATAGTACTAATTTACATTTAATATTTTAAAACTTAAAATAACTTATGTTCTATTTTTTCCAATTTCTAAGAAAATTTATGTTTTTTCTTAAATTTTTCTAAATTGGAGAATTTAGAAAAAGAATAAAGTTTAAAAAGCCCTCTCCTGTGCTTTTTCCTTTATTAGCAGTTTTCTTTTATGACTATAAGAGTAAAAATATTGATGTAGAACTTTGGAGAATGAGAAAAGCATAAAGAAAATTAAAATCACACTTAGATAATCCCACCCCAAAGAGGTAGTTAACATTTTATTTTTCAGTTTTTTCTCTCTGCATATATACCTAATAGAATCATATTTCTACTACTAATAATTATATATTCTGCTTTTTCATTTACATTATATTTTCCTACTTCATTAAATATTTTAAGAAATACGATTTTTCCTGGCCATGTAGCACTCTATCAAAAATATATGCCATCATTCAACCATTTTAATACATTTGGGAGCTTTTAGTTTTTTCATTACTACAGATAGTGCTGCAGTGAGCATTCTGGTCCACAAATCTGTCTGCTTCTCTGCTTAGCCTGTTGTATAGAGGTCCCCAGAAGTGTTCTTCCTGGGTTAAAATGTGTAAACATCTTTAAGACTTTACACTGTAGTTTAAATAAATATAAATGAAATCATCTAGCATAGTACCTGGCGAATAGGCACTCAAATACTGACTTTTTTCTTAACAGTAGAAATTCTGCATTTTATTTGTTGTTTCATCCTCATTGATGATTGATTTTCCACTACCTGCCTTTCCAGGATTTTTTTTTAAAAAGTAAATTGTATAGCCAAAGTGGGGCTCGATCTTGTGACCCTGAAATCAAGAGTTGCATACTCTACCTACCAAGGTAGCAAGTTGCCCCTCCTGGATTTCTTTTATTCATTTGTTCATCTATTCAGTAGATGTTTATTGAGCACCTACTATCTGTCAGGCCCTGTGCTACTGGTACATGTTAACTTGGACTTGGGGAAAGCATCATGGAAATACTTGAAAACTTCCTTGACCCCTATACCTAGAGAAATGAATCAGTTCTTGATCTTGTACAACATGAGCTCTCCCCTTCTGAGCTTCTAATTAAAAAAAAAAAATGAAGTGAAACAGATTTATACAATTGACATTTTAATTTTTTTCTGCCAGAATTGACAAAGAAAATGCCTCCTTTGCATTCATGTTACTTAGCATGACTTCTTTTGTGAAGGTTAAGTGTGTGTACCAAGTGGACTAGGTCAAGGGTGGGTAATGGACTCACCATCTTACTTCCAATTATTGTGGGAACCTTATTAAACGAGGTGGGATTTCATAAGCTGTTTGAAATGTAAGAAAGAACATTTAGTGAGCTATGAATGTATTTGTCTGACATGATGAAAAATGTATAACCTAATTTTAGGTTTTGTTTTTTGATGATAGGTTTTCTTGTTTAAAGAATGTTAACGTGAATATGTAAGAAATGTTCTATATTCATGCATTAGGGTGTTTGTACTCTTTTTTTTAAAACAAGTCATTATTGTCTTTCATTTATGATTAAAACACAGATTGTTAAGGCTTTATACCTTGGTAGATTTTATTCATCCTGGGAAGCATTTTCTCCTGTTAAAATATTAAAGCCTAATCTGAAATATTTTCACAAACACAAGTGACTTTTTGAAGGTTGTGCTCTTGCTTCTGTGCATTGTCTTTTTGCATATTATATATCAGCCTCTCAGAGAGGGGTGTGTTCTTTGTTGCTATAGAATATTGTACATTCAAATGAAGTCCACTTATATATTCATGACTTAAACACCTTTGTAGAAACCTTCCTTATAAACACAGGTGAATAAAAATTTGCTATTCTACTTATTACCCAGCACCTTGTATATTTAAAAGCTTGTTACAAAGCCTCATTTTGGGTGTGTATACTTTGTTGTGCCTTACAAAGTCTTTAACAACAGTAGGAATATGCTGTCAAACCTAAGTGCTGAGAGTAGAATAATTTGTCAAGTTAGAACATTAATAATAGAATCGATGTACCCAAACAAAATAAAGTTATTTGGGTTATTTCCTTTTATTACTTATTATTTAAAATGTATTGCAAAATACAGGTAAACCTGTTGTGTACAGTTAAACTTGTTACTGATATTTTACCACCCAAAGACTCATTTAACTTGTGTTTTTTTCCCTTCGATACCAAACTTCAGACTGGTGGACATGTATAGAGTAGAACAGTTTAGGTATTGGTATTTCTATTTATAATGACTTGGTGGTGGATAGGTGGGACATATTATAACAGAGAGTTTCATTAAGTGCCGATTTACATTCTAGCAAGTATAATGGTAGCAATAAAATTAACTTAGTATAGTAATGTTGTAGCTCCAAGGAATTGGGGAAAGGAAATGTGTACTTTGAGTAGTGGCTAAATTTTTTGAGCACTTTGCATGGTAGGTGTGTAGCACACGTCTCTTGGAATGCTCATAAAAATTCCATTAGGTTCATATCTTATTTTCACACTTTTTGGATAATAAATAACTTCCCTAAAGTCACACAGCTAGAGAGAGGTGGATCTGGATTGCAACCCAGGCAGTGTGGGCTCAGTGATTTCTTAGACAGCCGTATAATACTGCTATTTCTTTTTGAGATAAATAAAAAATGTAATATCACTGATTTGAAATTGTTGCAATAATTATATTTAAAAAGCTTTCTTGCCACATTATGACCAGCCACTTATGAAAACGTATGACAGTGGCCATAAAAAATGCAGAAGAAACATGAGGAAAAGGAAAGGAAGGACCCAGAGAAAGGAGGTGAGGTGAGGTGACCGATTGAAAGGGGAGAGGACAACAAACGAAGAGGGATTCTGGCAGAGGTTGAGGAAGGAAGCAGAGAATGCTAGTTACATAGGTAAGGAAAGAACCAAAGACAGCTTAGAAGTCTAAGTAAAATTACTTTTTTCATGGCTGGCTTTTCCCTTGCTTTGTGAGTTTCAGCGTGCCTTTTGGAATACTGACTTTTCTGCAATTCACAGTTCTTTCACTCTTCTTTGTGTGTTAGCCTTCTGGGACTTAATTTCATTTCATCCTTTATGATGAAACTTCATTCAAAGTTGGATGATTCAGAATTAAAGTTGTATATATTCTTTTTTTTCCTATTTTCTTACATAACTCATGATACACATCTGCATAATGAAATTTTGGTAAGTGATCTGTCTGATAGATTTAATTTAGTCTTCAATCATACTCTTGTGAATTTCTCTTTTATACTTTTGAAATGAATCCTCAAACTAGCCATATCTGTTAATTTAAAGGTTTTATTTACAAACAAAGTTTGACAGAATAGAAGAGACTTTACTTTCAGAGAATGAAACTTTTTTTTTTTTTGGTGATATGACCAAAGAATGAATTATATGTTTATGAAACAACTACTTTATTTTCAATTATGTATACTTATTACTTAATTGATTCCAAATTTAGTGCTCAAATAGATTATTTGGTTTTATTTTAAGTACCTTACTGATTATTTTGCAATGAAAAGAGCACTGGGCTGATATGTAAACTTGGACAGGTTACTTTATCTATTTCTTTATTTGTAAAATTGAAATCACACCTGCCCATTTATCTTACTGGGTGAGTATACAAATGTGTATGTGTACTAGAAAATACCTTGTAGATATTGTTGCTAAATACACCTATGGTTGTTACATTAGTATATTGCTTTTAGATTCCCCTTTCCATTACTTAAAAGATGAGCAGATACAGAATAGACTAATTCTTCTGTTTCATTTAGATTATCCAAATATTGAATTTCAATAAACTAAAGCAGTATTAGTCAAAGAAACTTGGTCAGCAAATTGCAAGGAAGTGGTTAAGTCATACCCAGCCTATCATACATCTTTTTAATAGGGACAAATATCTATGCCATTAGTTCTGGACCAATGTCTTTCCCTTTCACAAGACTTTTAATGCATAACTTATAAATCTCTTTATCAGCCAATCTGACTTTTCCAAACCCAGACTAACATTAAGCAAGATAGAATGAGTAAAAATCAGGGAAGGTCAAATAAGCAATCAAATGATCAGATTCTCATTGGACACTAATGGAATTTTAGACTTTTAGAAAATGATTAGTTATGAATTTCAATGCCCTGTTGACAAAGGGTCAGTTTTTATAAAATTATGGTAAAATCTTAATGAGATTTTTAAATCACTGTGTTGGATTATTATCTGCATAAAAAACAATACATAGTTCATATTAAGTCTCACATGAACATTTTTACTGAAAAGATAATGGTATTATGGCTATGATTTTTTAAAGAGCCTTATCTTTTAGAGATCTTTTGAAATACTTGCTGATAATTGTGATGTTTTAGAAGTAGATGGGGCTATTGATGAAACAAGGTTGGCCATGAATTAGCAATTATTGAAACTCGGTGATTGGCAAACGGAGGTTTATTTTACTGTTTTGTCTACTATTGTAAATTGTTGATATTTTTTATAATAAAAATAGGTGGGTGGGAGGATGGGTAAAATAGGTGAAGGAGATTAAGGGGATTAAGAGATACAAATTGCCAGTTATAAAGTAAATAGGTCACGAAGATGAGAAGTACAGCATAGGGAATATAGTAATAATATTGTTATAATGTGGTATGGTGACAGAGGATAACTACATTTATCGTGGTGAGCATTGAGTGATATATAGAACTGTTGAATCACTATGTTGTATACTTGGAACTGGTCTAACATTGTAAACTATAGTTCAATAGTAAAAAAACCCTAACATTAAATTTTAGTACTTTGTGTTTCTGATATACTTAGTGAAATAATTGTGTCATGCTAATTTAAAGTCAGAGTTGTACTGGCAAATGTGAAGTCTTAAAAAATCCTTGTCTTTTTCATGATCTATAAAATCAGGGGAGCCGGTCTGGCTCAGTTGGTAGAGCGTGCAACCCTTGATCTCGCGGTTGTGAGTTCGAGCCCCACATTGGGTGTAGAGATTGCTTAAAAATAAAAATTTTAAAAGTTAATATTTTTTATAGCTCTCTATTAAAAAGATATCAGGCATGTAATTAAGACTCAGCTTAAAGTGTTTGGGAAAAACCTTATTTGTAACAAGCATAATTTTTAGTCATATTTTTGGTTCCTTTCCATGTGAACTACCTAAGTATGGCATATATAGAAAATAATAATTCAATGACTATATTAATAGAGTGAACACAATTGTAACAAATGTTTAACATTTGTCCTTCTCACTAAATTGTAAACTCCATGAAGTCAGTCTGTAGGTCTTAATCATTGTGTGGAACACAGTGTGTAGAATATAACATGTACTCAGTAAATATTGTTGTGTGGTCATGGTTTAAGAGAAAACTATGTTTAAATAATCTGCCTTTAGATTTCATTTAAAAATGTATTAAAGATACGAAATTATTATTAAATGAAGAGCCCAGTGATGAAGGTCTTACTGAAATGATTTATAAAGCAAAGCTATACTAAGTGTTTGTCTTCATAATTAGGTATTTCCTTTAATGTGACAAGTGCCATTCTTTGCTGTTTTTTTTGCAATACTGTGTCAAAGGAGAAAGCTTTCTAATGCATTAATTGTGAGTGTACCTACTGCACTCTGTTGAAAGGTATAATATAGGAAAGCAAAGGAAGATGGAAATGAAATAGTTTTTGTAGATTTTCAAGATTTGAATGAACAAAAGGAGACATTTTATTCTGTTCTGATTTTTTTAATATTTATTTTTGAGAGAGAGAGAGAGAGAGAGAGAGAGAGAGAGAGAGAGAGAGACTGAGCATGAGTGGGGGAGGGGCAAAGGGAAGGGAGACAGAATTTGAAGCAGCCTCCAGGCTCTGAGCTGTCAGGACAGAGCCCAATACAGGGCTTGAACTCATAAACGAGATCATGCCCTGAGCCAAAGTTGATCACTTAACCGACTGAGCCACCCGGGCACCCCTATTGTGTTCCATTTTTAAAGCTCCTATAAGTATAATGTATAGTCACTGGGTATTTAAATAAAATTTATTCCATTTGGGATTTTTATCATTATAGTACTTGACATATTCTTTGTCAGTTGTCAGATGTGGGTGCTTACTGATTGTGGCATGTGTCTAGGCCTAACTGAGGTAACCTGTGGTGTGGTATTCTGCTGTTTCCTAGGGGGCATGGACCCTGCTGTGGTGATAGCCTTCTGGCCTGCTTCTCTGAGGCCAAAATCTCCCTTTGGCTGGTTCTGTGTGTACCTGCTGGACTTTGAAGTACAACTCTCCCTTCACCTTTCTCTTAGAGCCTTTAATTAATGGCTCTGTTAGTCATGGGCCTGCGGTATGTGTTAGCTTTGCATTTCATACATTGCCAATAGGATAGATACCCTCATTATCAAGTCATAAGTATCCTGTCTGGTTTTCAGCCCTCCGTAATCTGGTTACATCTTCCATCTTGGCTTCAGATCTAATCAGAAGGCCTTGGGAAACTGAACTCCACTAAATTGGGATGCAGTATACAGACTGAAATATTCCCAGGAAGCTTTCTGATAGTTGTGGGAGCTAGATCTGTTCCTATTCCAACCTGTAGCTTCTGTTCTTAGAGGCAGGGACTGTACCTTATCTTCATACTGCATTAGTGCTTAACATGAGGTGGTATGACTATAATAGGTACTCAAATATTTGGTGATTGAAAGGGGCTTAAGAAACTGAGCAACCCTGAGTGAAATAAGCCCTTCCTTAAAAACACTGTAAGTGTGTCTTTATTTCTAAAGATATTGCTGATTTAGTAGACTCGGGTAGTCATTTACTACTGGGGTCACTTTTCTTTCTTAAACTTATAATTCATTCAAATGATTATTACCAAATGGTTATGACTCAGACAACCAAACTCTTTTCCACCTGGCTTTTGCCCAGAATCCATAAGGCTTTTCTTCTCTGGTGAATCTTGCTAAACTGGAACACATGGCAATATTTTGCCCTTTGGTTATAATGTTCAGTTAGAACCCAACCTAAGCAGATTGCTTTATGCTGGCTTTATTTTCCATTCAGAAGATGAGGGCACTCTACAGGCCCACTGACCACTCTGGCTGTAAGAGATGAAAAAAATAATTAAAGGTTAGCTTTCCTCCTGAAAAATTCCCTAGGAAGTAGATTGACTATGCCCTTGATCCTTGTTATTCTTTTTTCCTGGAGATAGAAAGAAGGCTTTGAATTGGTTCTGAGGTCTTGAGTGAGATTAGATAGTCATGCCAATAATTTCCCCACCTTAGTTTTCCAGTCCATTCCAGAATCGAAGTGCTGCTGTTGCTTTCTTTGAAAATCCTGTCCTTCACTTCATAAAGCCATTTGTCTCATTCTTAGACTCTTGGAACAAATAAGACCAACAATTCACATTTTCTTGGCATTAGAAGGATTTGTTTTTCAATACTGGGCCAACAAGCCATTAACGTGCACCAAAACAGTACTTCGTTCATTTTTATTTTTGGAACTTCTGTTGTGTGCCAGGTCCTGTGCCCAGCACTGAGGATACAGTTGTGAATGGGATAGATGGGGAGACCATCACATAGTGAACAAGGAGAGAGGATGGTGGGATGAAAGGAGATATAAGAGACAGGAAGGAGGCAGATCATGTATGGCTTTGTAGGTTATAGAAGGAGTTTGGATCTCATTCTTAGAGTAATTGGTACCAGTGGAAGATTTTGAATAGCAGACTGACATCTGATTTTTAAAATCACTTTTTTTTTTGAAAGATCACTGTGGCTTGATGGGTGGAAAACAGATAGGTGGAATCAAGGGCAGGCAGAAAGAGGTCCAGTGTGCAGGATATTGAAAATGTGCAGGAGAAGGCTGGCACATCGTGGACCATGGTGGTCTATTGTGGCAATAGAGGTGGCAAAGAGATAACCCTGAAGTGTACCCAAGATCATCTTAAATACTAATATTTGAAAGTTGTAGTTAGCTATGGTTTTTAGATTTAGTAATAGGATTGTTTCTGTCTTGTCATTTGCAATGACATGGATGCAGCTAGAGAGTATTATACTAAAGTCAGTCAGAGAAAGACAAATACCATATGATTTCACTCATATGCGGAATTAAAGAAACAAATGATCAGGGGCCACTGAGTGGCTCAGTCTGTTAAGCCTCCGACTTCAGCCTAGGTCATGATCTCACTGTTCCTGAGTTCGAGCCCCGTGTCTGACTCTGTGCTGATAGCTTAGAGCCTGGACCCTGCTTTGGATTCTGTGTCTCCCTGTCTCTCTGCCCCTCCTCTTCTCATGCTCTCTGTTTCTGTCTGTCTGTCTCTTTTTTATCTGATCATTTGTTTCTTTTATCTTTATTTTTAAAAAATTTTTTAATGTTTATTTTTGAGAGAGAGAGAGAGAGAGAGAGAGAGAGAGAGGAAAACCAAGAAACAGACTCTTAACTAAAGACAACAAAATGATAGTTACCAGAGGAGAAGGAGATGGTTAAATAGGTGTGCACTTGTCATAATGGGCATCAGGTGTTGTATGTAAATGTTGAACCACTAAATTGTACACCTGAAACTAATATTACACTGTATGTAAACTAACTGGAATTTAAATAAAAATTTTTTTTAAAGACTGCAAAAATAGGGCTATTTCTGGATGGATTCTATAAGAATCAAGGAAACTTGTTAAAAGTGTGTATTTCTGGGTCCTGGATTAGTAGTTTTGGGGTGAAGTTTAGGAAAAACATTGAAGTTTTCTGAGCAAGGTCAAGAAATAATTTTATATTATTTAGTGCATTCGTGTACTATTTAGTACACTCGTACGTTCTATAATGCCAGCAGCATAAACGTATCGAAAGGTTGCTCTACCTTTTTAGAGTCACTACAAATTCCTTTCATTCCCAGATATGCTAACAATCATTCCCCAAAGTTAATCTTTCAGCTCAGATTACAAAAATCCCTTTCATTGAATCTATCTTATTCTGATAAAGATAGATCTCTCCTCCCAAGTTCCAAGAAAACTTTTAAGTGTTAAAATAAGAATAAATTGTATCTAAAAATAAGGTAAAACCAGAGAGACAAATCATGAGAGACTCTTAAGTACATCGAACAAACTGAGGGTTGCTTGCAGGGTGTTAGGTAGGGAGATGGGCTAAATGGGTTATAGGCATTAGGGAGAGCACCCAGGATGAGCACTGGGTGTTATATGTAAGTGATGAATCACTAAATTCGATTCCTGAAGTCATTATTACACTATATGTTACCCTGTCACTCTGCTTCTTTGGGGCTGAAGGGAAGGCCTTGACTTAGCTCTTGCATTTGAGTGAGATTAGCACCATGAAATGAATCACAGACACTCCTTACCACCAATGCTTTTTCTTGTTGTAACACTAAATGGATCTGCATCCTCTTTATGCAGATGTAGAAGTGTAGCTTGGCTTTTAGAATGCCAGTTTAGGGATAGGGTTTTAGTTTGTATAAGGTAAAGAGCATGGGTCTCAAAACCTAAAAGACTAAAGTGTAAGCCCCACTTTGCCACCTTCTAGCTGTGTAATTTTGAGGAAGTCAATTTCTAATAGGCTTATGTTAGGGGCCTATGAAATGGAAATTATGATGCTTCTTAAAGCTCTTATGAAGATCCCAGATGATGCATAGAGAAGAGTTAGTTTGGCAAATGGTAATGCCTTAGTAAATATGGCCATTTATTATTATTTAGCTGTTTTATTACCTACTCCCTCTTCAACTCTTTGGCTGCTAGTACCCCTAATCTTGGTTTAGTGTGAGCTGTGTCAAGAGATGAAAACACAATCCAAAAGCACATTTATAAACATTTACTCACCAAGCAAAATTGGTGACCCTGTACTGTCCATCTTCTGCTCTTTCTATTCCAGACAAGAGTTTTTCAGTCATATATGGCCATTTCTGCCACAGTGGCTATTACACTTCCCCTGTATTAGAATTTTCTAGGCCAATTCTTTCTTTTTTTTTTTATTTTTTAGTGTTTTAAGTATTTATTTTTGAGTGAGAGTTACAGAGTGTGAGTGTGGGAGGGGCAGAGAGAGAAGGAGACACAGAATCCGAAGCAGGCTCCAGGCTCTGAGCTATCAGCACAGAGCCCGAAGTGGGGCTGGAATTCACCAGCTGTAAGATCATGACCTGAGCTGAATTTGGACACTTAACTGACTGAGCCACCCAGGTGCCCCATAAGCCCATTATTTCTACCTCCTGAAGATGTTTCTCTCTTGTCTCCACAATTAGATCTCAGAAGAAATATATCTGATTGAGTGTAGTTCCCGAGAGCTTATGAGAACCAACATCTTTTTCCTTTGTCCCTTTGTACCCTGCATTTCTGGTTTTCATTTACTTCTAGGTTAGCCACTGGAGAAGGCCCTCTTACAATTCACAAACTAAGGGACACCTGGGTGGCTCATTAGGTTAAGCATCTGCCTCTTGATTTCAGCTTGTGTGTTTGAGCCCCTTATTGGGCTCTGCGCTGAGAGTGTGGAGCCTGCTTGGGATTCTCTCTCTCTCTCTCTCTCTCTCTCTCTCTCTCTCTCTCTCTCTCTGGTCCTCCCCCGCTTGTGCTCTCTCTCAAAATAAATAACTTTAAATAAAGATTCACAGATTGAAGCTCTACTAGAATCTTTGTGCATGTTTGTATTATTCAGGCTTTTCATGGTTCTCTCAACTCTGAAGACATACACTCCTTGCCATCATTGCTTTTTCTCATTGTAACACTAAATGGACCTGCATCCTCTTTATGCAGATATAAAAGTGTAGCCTGGCTTTTAGAATGCCAGTTTAGGGATATGGTCCTTCTCTACCTCTGCCATGTGAAGAGATAATGCTATTGAATCTGAGGTTCATCTTCCTCTTTCTCTCCATCACAGCTTTGACTCAAAGATTAAAATCTGCTTTGTAAGCTGATCTCATTCTTCCCTTATTTTTTGTTGCTTCTTTCCAAAACCTGAGCTACATTTCTGTTTGCATGGTAATTCCTATGTGCTGCCTGGTTTCCCACAGTCTTTGAGTTAGTGTGATCCTTCAAGGCCAACGATTCCAGGTTGGAGCTTTTTATCATTCCTGCATTAATAATAGAAAGGAAAGAACCATACAGTCCTCTCAATAGATGCAGAAAAAGCATTTGACAAAATACAGAATCCATTTTTGTAAAAACCCTCAACACAGTAGGGATAGATGGAATATGCCTCAACATCATAAAGGCCATATATGGAAGACCCACAGCTAATATCATCCTCAATGGGGAAAACCTGAGAGCTTTTCCCCTAAGGTCAGGAACATGACACGGATGTCCACTCTCACCACTGTTGTTCAACATCATACTGGAAGTTCCAGCCTCAGCACTTAGACAACAAAAAGAAATATAAGATGTCCAAATTAGCAAGGAAGAAGTCAAACTTTCACTCTTCACAGATGACATGATACTCTACGTGGAAAACCCAAAGACTCCACCAAAAAATTGCTAGACTGATAACATGAATTCAGCAAATTCACAGGATGTAAAATCAACATACAGAAATCTGTGGCATTTCTATACACCAAGAATGAAGCACCAGAAAGAGTGATCAAGGAATCGATTCCATTTACAATTGCACCAAAACCATAAGATACTTAGGAATAAACCTCACCAAAAAGGTAAAAGATCTGTACTCTGAAAACCACAGTATGTAATTTTTTAAACAAATGGTGGTAGGACAGTTGGATATTTATATGCAAGAAAGTGAATATTTACCTTACTTGGCGCTGTTCACAAAAATTAACTCCTAGAGCACAATAGACCTAAAGGTTAGAGCTAAGACTACTATTAAGAAAATGAAAAGACCAGGCATAGAATGGAAGGAAATATTTATGAAACAAATATCTGATAAAGGACTTGTGTCTGGAGTATATAAAGCGCTTTTAAACTTAGTAAGACAACAAACCAGTTTTTAAAATGTGTAAAAAATGAAACTTACATGACTCAGCAACTCTACTTCTAGATATTTATCCAAGAGAAATGAAAATATATGTCCATACAAAGTATTATATGTGAATGATCACAGCATGATTATTTATCAAAGCCCAAACTGGAGACAATTCAAATATTTATTATCTGGTGAATAGATAGGTAGTAGAGCTATACAGTGGAGTTCTGCTCAGCAATAAAATGAGCCAACGACTGATCCATGTAGCAAGGGTGAACCTCCAAAACATTATGCTAGTGAAAGAAGATAGAAACCAAAGACTACTTATGGTATAATTGTTTATATGGAATTTCTAGAAGAGGCAAACTATAGAGATAGAAAGCAAGACCAATGGGTGCTTAAGGGTGGGAGCTGTGATTGCCTGCATATGGGCAAAAAGGATGAAGGGCATGTTGGGGACGGTGCAGTGGAGGCACTTTAAAAGGATTGTGGTGGGGCATCTGGGTGGCCAGTGGGTTAAACGTCCCACTCTTGGTTTTGGCTCAGGTCATGACCTTGCGATTTTGGGAATTTAAGCCCCACGTGGGGCTCTGTGCTGGCAGCAGAAGCCTGCTTGGATTCTCTCGCTCTCTCCCCCTCTTTCTGCCCCTCCCCCACTTGCACCGTCTGTCTTTCAAAATAAATAAACTTAAAAAAATTTTTTTTAACTGCATTGTGGTGATGGTTGCACAACTGTATAAGCTTACTAAGACTCAATAAACTATATCATAAAATGAGTAATTTTATGGTATATAAACTATACCCCAATAAATCTGTTTAAATAATTCTCCATAGCACTTGGTTTGTGAGATAACTACCCAGTTTTTGCTCCCCTCTCTCCAAGAAGATGTCATAGCTCCTTGTCCCTTCAGTAGTATTTCTCAAGCTTTAAGGTACATGAGAATCACCTGGGGGGGGGGGATGCTATTTAGCTGGCTCAGTTGGTAAAGCATGAGACTCTTGATCTTGAGATTGTGATTTTGAGCCCCACATTGGGTGTACAGATTATTTAAATAAATAGTAAAACAAACAAATAAACAAGGAATCACCTGGATATCTTACTAAACTGTAGATTAGGATTCAGTAGGTCTGTGATGGGGTCTGAGATTTTGCATTTTTAACAACCTCCAAGTTGATGCCAGTGCTGTTGGCCACATTTTGAATGAAAGGCTTTTGAACTTGTTCAAAACTCAGGCTGCATGTTAGACTCTCTCTGGGTTTGGTGGAGGGGTAGCTTTTAGAATAAAATTAAGGCATATCTCCACCAGAAATTAAATCAGGAAACTCTTCAGGTAATTCTGATGTGCAGTCAGGCTGAGAACCTTAACAAAATGGGATTCTTTTTACCATAATGGTTCAATAATAAGCTTCTACCAATGTCTCCCTCACTCTCGTCCCACGGTTTAGCCCAAAACTTAGAGCCCCCAAATTATGATCAGAATGTCTTGGAATAAGTAGGAGGGTAAGCCAGCAGGCTTTGACTACACTTTTTTTTTTGGATTATTTTCTTACACATGTCAACCCCTTAGTCCTGGCTAAGAACTAGAATACAGAAGAAAGGGGAGCCTGGGATGATTATGATGATAATAGCTAAAATGTGTTAAGCAATTACAATGAACCATGTCCTGTTCAAAACATTTTATATGCATTTATCTCGCCTCATATTTTACCCTGTGAGCTAGGTACTGTTATTTTCTCTGTGTTATAGAAGGAACAAAGTATAGAGACATGAAATGACTTGCTTAAAATCACACAGCTAATAAGTGGTCCACCTGGGATTTGAAAAGAGTTAGGCAGACTACTGGGTCCCAGAGAAGCTGATACTTACCAGTACCTGCTGCTTGCAGTCAATACTTATTTCTGCCTGAAACAAGTGAGATATTTAACCCCAAATTTCTAACATATCTTCTATTCTTTGGAATGGAGCCAGACCCTGACCGAATCTTCAAGGCCCTTTGATTAGTCTCCTAAAACATACCCAAGCGTAGTTAAGAGTGTTTCTATATCCCAAGGACTTACTCTGGTCTTGCTTGACTTATAGGACTCTGTTGGTGCTGGAGGCTCCTATGAGTTCTCTTGTTCTGATTGCTTGAGCTGAACGAGGAAGACCCGCAAACCAAATTTTTAATACTCTTTTTTCTTCTCTCTGCAAGATTTAACACCTTGGACCTGAGCTTTCTTGTGTCCTTAATCCTTATCTGAGTTCCTCTCCCCTCTTTGAAGATGGAGGTAGGAAAGGCTAGATGTTAGAGTGAGAATGGGCAGGGTATTTAACCACCTGACCATATGTATTTAACCTCTGTTAACCCCTACCCTCTTTTTAAAAAATAGAAATTGGTTTCCATTGAGGCTTCAGGCGATTTTAGTGCTTGAAACATTCTTTGTTAACATAATGTTTTTTAGAAAGCTGAGTGTCAGGAAGGCCCATTTTTAATTTATCAATGGCACCCTTAGCCTTAATATGCTAAAGCATACTTTACTTTTGAGTGCAGAATTAATCTTTTATCAGATGTACCATGGATGCTGTTGGTTTCATTATTTTAGGAAAATGTTCTTGTGATTGTTTTAGAATTAATGCTACCCACATACCTTTATTTTCCAATATCTATTCAGAATAGATAAGGAAGATACAAAGTGTCACCCATATTAAAGCTAATGCAAAAGAGATTTGTCACTGCTGTTTGAAAAACTAACAAAGGTGTTTAACTTGTTGATCTCATCTTGACTGTGAAGAAAATGAAACTGAAATTAAGCCTATGGTAGAGAATATTTGGACCTTCTTTTATAAACTACCATTTTGTGGAACAGTGAAGAGAATTTTAGCACAATTACAAGAGGATAATTTTATACACTGAAATTTTCTGGAGGTGGGGGAAGACAAAAAAGGAATTTCACTTTGCCCTTTGTTTAAAGCAGGGCCAGGTGGAAATGTCAAAAGTTGTCAAGGTAACTTCTTGGCAGCCCTTGGGCCTCAAGCTTTTACATGCCTAGGAGTCACTCAGGGGCTTATTAAAAATAGGGATTCTTGGGCCTCACCCTTTTGGCTCTGAATATTTAATGAACTCCTCAGGGAATTCTAATATGTATTACATTAGTCAGGGTTTTCTTGAGAAACAGAATCCGTATGAGAGAGAGAGAGAAAGAGAGAGAGAGAAAGAGAAAATGTGTGTGTGTGTGTGTGTGTGTGTGTGTGTGTGTGTGTGTGTGTGTGTTTCTATAAAGAGATTATTGTAAGGAATTGGCTTACACATTTATGGAAGCCAAGAAGTTCTAAAACCTGAGGTCACAATCTGGAGACACAGAAAAGCTGATGATATGGTTCTAATCTGAGTCCAAAGGCATAAGAACCAGTAGAGCCAACAGTGTAAGTTCTAGTCCAAGTTTGAATCTGAAGGTAGGAGACTGATGTCTCAGCTTGAAGATAGCCAGGTAGAGAGAGAAAGAGCGAGAACAAAAGAGCTAGAGTGAGAGAGAGTGAGCCAAGTCTCCCTTACTCAGCTTTTTTGTTACATTTAGAACTCCAGTGGATTAGATGAGGCCCACTCACATTGGGGAGGACAATCTGCTTTACTCAGTACACCATCTCAAATGTTAATCTCATCACAAATATCCTCACAGACATACCCAGAACACTGTTTAACCAAATATTTTGGTGCCCCATTGTATAGCCATGTTGACACATAAAATTAATCATCACACCACCCTAATTTAAAGAATTTGAAGCAGCTAGGGGCAAAGTCAGATTCCTTGAAAGAAACACTTGAAGGTAGAAACCTTATAAAGAGACCATTGTCGTCTTTTAGGAACCAGTTATATAATTTCCATGATAAAAAATGTTCAGACCAGGCAAATCAATAGAGGTGGAAAGTTGCCAAGAATTGAGGGCAACTCTTTTGGGGGTGATAAGCATGTTCTAGGGTTAGATGGGTGCACAATTGTGAATATGCTAAAAACCACTGAACGGTACCCTTTGAAAGGGTGAATGCTATAGTGTGTGGATTATATGTCAATAGAAAATATGTATATTGAGAGAGATTGTTAGGAAGAAGTGGTGATGGAGAGTGTTGACATCATGGGTGCCTGGCTGGTTCAGTCAGAAGAGCATGTGCCTCTTGATCTTGGGGTTGTGAGTTCAGGCCCCATGTTGGGTGTAGAGATTACTTGAAAAAGAAATAAAGTTAAAAAAACCCACAGGACATATTGCTGCATGTTTGTAAACAGATTAAAATGAGCCAACGGAAAGGGAAATATTAATGACACGAGGTAGGGCAGAGGGAATTTGCAGGAGCCAAATCCTTAAACTCACTGGGATGCCACTTTGAATAACTTTATTCGTGTCCCTTCCCTAGGTAACAGATCAGTCAGTGAAAGCATTTGCTGAGCACTGTCCTGAACTTCAGTACGTTGGCTTCATGGGTTGTTCGGTTACTTCTAAAGGAGTCATTCACCTAACCAAGGTAGGTTCTGTGGTTGCATCTCCTTAGCCTTTCTATCATTCATATCAGCACCCTAGCATTGGTAAATGTATTTGAGTGAGGAACAGTCAGACCATTACAGGAGTGTACTAGGATTGGGGTGCCTGGGTGGCTCAGTTGGTTAAGCATCAGACTTCGACTCAGATCATGATCTTGCGGCTCCTGAGTTTGAGCCCCGCATCAGGCTCTGTTCTGACAGGTTGGAACCTGGAACCTGCTTCACATTCTGTGTCTCCCTCTCTCTGCCCCTCCCCTGCTCACACTCTGTGTGTCTCTCTCTCAAAAGTAAACAAACATTAAAAAAAAAAATAAAAGTGTACTAGGATTTGGTAGTTGAGATCAGTTTAAAGCAACAATACAAAATCTATCCTTTCTTAAATGGAACATTCATTTAAACAAGAAAGCTTACTTTCTTGCTTTTTCATTGCCAATGACTATGAGATAAATATATGCATTAAAGAAACTGATCTATCTAACAAAAATTATTTAAATGTTAATTTATTGCATTTGGCTTTTAGGAAGTACATATGTCTCATGCATATGATTAAGCTGAAAATGTAAGGTGAAAAGAGAGGTGAATTTATGTCAAAAATTAACCTTCTAGGAGAGTTCACTTTTATACCAAATATATAAAATACCATATTTTGGCAATGATGAAAATGCCAGTTCTTTTGTAATCTCTCACTTATGTGTCATCTTTACTCCAGAGCTTTAAAATAATTAGGAGCTAATTCTTACATGTGTGTAATGAAGAATGGATGACTATAAAATTTACCTGTGTATTATCTGAAATTTGTCATTGGATAGATTTCAACTGCATCATATTATACTTAGGATAATGGGTATGAGTCCTTGCCTTTCCCACTTTGTAGTTGAGTAACCTTTTCATTCACCTTTCCTTCATTTCACTACTCTTAGGAAACTGTTGTGTTAGCAGCACAATGTTGAAATAAACCGGTTGAGATCTCAGGTTTCTTAGGGCTTGGTCTCTTCAGGACTCTTTAAGCTTACAGTTTAGTGGGAAATAATCTTTTTCTTTTCTTTCTAGGAAGAGAGCAAATGATAATGAGTTACGTGGGACTCTCCAATAAAGGCACAGGGGATAGGTGCCTGGGCTCTGTTGTTTGCTTGAGTTTGAATCTTGTCTCTGGCACTTATTAGCTGAGTAGACAAATATTTTTCAGGGTATTAATTGAAATAATACATGCAAGGTGCTTGCCTCAGTGTCAAAATTGCAGTAAATGCTAAGCTAATGTTACTCCTAGTATTAAAATGGATTTTGTTATATCTAAGTTGCTTGAAAATCAGAGCAAACTTTGAGAGAAGAATATCAAATCACTGGTTTGGTCTGGTGTGTCTGAAACAGATCCTGTGATTGTCCTGTGTCTTAAATGACTGATAACTGACCAACTTTAATTGTTTTTTGAGGATCAGAGACTAAAGCTGGTGGAGAGGAAAAACACATCATTCTCAATTATTGTCCTATCAGAATATCTTAGTGTAACCAAGACCATACATGACCATAATTTTTATTCATTTCCTATAACCTTGGCCTGGAACATCTTGGTGGATGAATGTTTTTCTAGTCGCATCTAATGTTGTTTATAGTGTAGAGTAGAAATGCCTTTGGATGAACAGATTGTGCACAACAAGTGTTATAATGACCATATGTGGGATTTTTATGATCGCTAGAAATTGTACTCATTAAAGACAAAACAAGACTTATTAGATCAGTAAGTGCTTCCCTGAGCATTTTGAGATGGCCAAAAATTATGGTACACTGGTACTTAAAAGATCAGAATTACTCTCAGTGACAAAATAGCAGCTATAGCAAATAGCAAATGTCTGCGTTGGAAGGCTGAATTTGCTGAGAATGTTCTTCTGAAGATTATAGGCCAGAATTGGTGGTTTGGACTGTCAGTAGTTCGGATCTACTGGATTAATATCAAAGCCAGTCCACAGACTTTTGAGGATCATTCTTTGTTGGTCAATAAAGTCTTTTGCTCTGATGAGAAGACTGGTTGGTGGTATAATATTGCTTATTTTCCTGGATTGAAATAAAGGCAAGATAGAATTTTAAGCATGCATAGCTTCTCTAAAGCTATTTTAATTGTTTTTATCTCTTGAATACTAAGGGTAGAAATCATGTTTTAGGGGCACCTGGGTGGCTCAGTTGGCTGAGCGTCTGACTTCCGCTCCGGTCATGATCTCACAGCTTGTGAGTTTGAGCCCCACATGGGGCTCTGTGCTGACAGCTCGGAGCCTGGAGCCTGCTTCAGATTCTGTGTCTCCCCCTCTTTCTGCCCCTAACCCACTCACATCCTGTCTCTGTCTCTCTCAAAAATAAACAAACATTAAAAAAATTTAAAAAAGAACTCAGGTTTTAATAAAATAAAAGCTTTTGGGTTAAAATATTTGCATTCTGACAGTTTTTATACTCAGATATTGCACAAAATGTAATTTACATTCACAGAATGTTTATAAATATATAAATGCTCCGAGGAAGTTGTGTTACCCTTCTTATCATCGTGGTATATAATTTTTAAATTAATGATTTAAGAGATGTGAGATGCAGAGTGTTGAGAGCTATTGGTGTAAATATGTTTAAGTTTATATGGTTTAGAAATTCTTTCCAATATATTACTTTTCTAAGTCTCTGGCTCTCAGTTTGTTAAAAGAGGCAAATGACATAAAACCTCCATGATTTAGTTTCCTGTCTATGAAGAGATGTGTCTAAATTAGATGATCTATCTTTAGAGTTTTTTGTACCCAGAAGAACCTATGCATTTAAAAGTAATTGACCTATGGGGCACCTGGGTGGCTTAGTCGGTTAAGAGTCCTACTCGATTTCGGTCAGGTCTTGATCTCATGGTTCTTGAGATTGAGTCCTGTGTCAGGCACTGTGCTGGCAATGCAGAGTCTGCTTGAGATTCTCTCTCCCTCTCTCTCTGCTCCCCCCTGTCCTGTGCACATGCTTGTTCTCTCTCTCTTAAATAAATAAATTTAAAAACAGAATCATTAACCTAGAAGGGACTATGAGGGGGGTTTCCCTGAAACTAAGAAACCAAATTAATAATTTAGAAAGGAAAATTGGGGATTTGTTACACCAAGGGCAAGAAGACAGAAGATTTGGAATAGGTGGAAAAATATTGATATCCTATTACTATGGTTCGTTGGGCTCAATTTTACTTTGATGCTCTCAGCCTTGACTAGACTGTTACTCATTTTGCAATATTTATTGACGAAATACCCTTAGTCTTCAGATAAATTCTGCTAATATCAAATAATCTTAGAGTAGGAGGTCTTCCTTCTAGGCTCCTATGATTGCAAATTAGAGTCCAGAAATAGCTAAGACTGAATGCAGCCAAGTTGAGAAGATAAAGTCAGGTTCACTAGGCTGTGTTTGGAAACATTGAGACCCATATTTAAGAAGCAATAATAAGAACTTTTGAGGTCTCCATTTAACAGTTGAGAATCTTAGTGACGTGTTGTATGTGACAGAATTGAGTCTTCTCCAGCACAGGTATGTTTGTTCTTTCACCGCAATGTATCTGTTTATAAATATAAAATATTTCTATATTGTTTTCCCTCCTACTCTTCAAAAACAGATTTAGCAAATGCAAATATGTAATTAACCCCTAGCGTCTAGATGGTGGTGCCTAAATATCATTTGCCACTGAATGAACTAATAGAAACACGTCAAAAGGACCCAAAGTAAACATGAAATGGTTCCCAGTGGCCTAAGTTGGCTTACTTTGAATATCAAAAAGGAAAATGGCTGAAATGGGTTAAAGCAAACCAAATGTACAAAAATCTTGAATTCATAATGATATATAAAAAACAGAATAAAATGATTTATTTTTCTAGCTAAGATGGAGCAATAGGGACCAGATTGACTCTTTTCCTTGAAATATCCCCCAAACCAGGCAAAATATATGTAACAGTAGTCTTCAAGACACTGGCTGTCAGACAACTAAGGACAGTGATCCCTGAGATATGAGAAGCAAGAGGAGTCCTATGATTGCTTCCATCTAATGCATTGAAAGAATTTCTAGCACATAGCACAGGGTGGGCATGGGCGGGGGGTGGGGGGGGTAACCCAGGCAAAACTCAGCAGACACTCTTGAGTTAAGACAGAACAGGAAGTCCAGGGAGACCAAGGCAGCCAGTGTTCAGAGGACAGACCACCAGAGTGGAGAGAACCCCATAGAGAACTCATAGGGAATCCCAGAGGTCTGTAGATGATCTCTTTTGCGCACCCAATCCTAAATAACCCATGAGTACAGAAGAAATCAAAAGAGAAATTAGCAAGTATTTTTAACTGAATGAGAATGAAAACACAACACTGATGATTTAGTGTGATCCTGCTAAATTACCCTTTAGGTAAAATTAAATAGCACTAAACACCTATGTAAGAAAAAAAAGAACATCTGAATTTGGTGACTTTCTACGTTATAAACTTTTACCTTATGAAACTTAAGAAGAGCAAATTAAACTCAAAGTAAGCAGAGGAAAGGAAATAGTAAAGATCAAAGTGGAAGTCAATGAAATGGAAAACAAAAATAAAAGAAAAATAATTGAAATTAAAAACTGGTTCTATGATAAAATAGATCAAATTGATAAATCTCCACTTGAACTGATTAAGAAAAGGAGAGACAGAGAGACAAAGACAAGACACAACTTGCCAATATCATGTCATAACTACGATTCTACAGATGTTAAAAGGATAACAAGGGAATTTCGTATGTGTTTATGCCTATAAATTTAATAAATTAATGAAATGAAAAATTCATTTGAAAGACAGATTACCAAAGCACACTCAAGAAGTACATAATCTGAATATCTCTGTATCTGTTAAAGAAATTGCATTTGTAGTTAAGAACCTTCCCTCCAATAATACTCCAGGCCCAAATTGCTTTACTGGTGAATTCTACCAAATATTTGTTATATTTAAAAACTTTGAGGCACTTGGCTGGCTCAGTTGGTGGAGCCTGCATCTGTTGATCTCCAGGTCATGAGTTCACACCTCATGTTGGGTGTAGAACTTAAAAAATAAATAAACAATCTAACTAAAAAACTTTATCAGTAAGAGATACACATGAGTATTTACTGGTAACACAGTGTTTAGGCATTTGGTTTGAAGTATTTCAAAGAAGATAAAAAGAAGAAAACGTGGATTGGCCGATGAAAAATGGCAAACTATAGATAATTGAGCTAGATTATAGGACATGGAGGTTTATTACCTTATCCTCATTACTGTTGTTTGAATTTGAAAATTTCCATAATAATAAAAAAAGCTTTTAAGAGGTCAAAAATTTAAAAATGTTGATATTAATGTCACATGATAAAATCACACCATTCAGTATCATACTTTTTAAGAATGCATACGAACATGGGAAGTGTTCAAGATAATAATTAACAATAATTTATATTAGCATATAATATTAATTTAAAAATCAGTTGAACAGATAGATCTATGGAGTCTGAAATGTCAAAGTGGCAAGTTATTTTTACCTGTAGTTGGAGTACAAACTTCAGAAATGCTGTGGGTTCGTGAATTTAATGCTGCAGATCCGTTGTTAAGTTTACATCAGATCAGCTAAAATGATTTTAATCTTTTATTAGATCTTACTTTAAATATCTACTAACGGGGGCACCTGTGTGGCCCACCAAGCGTCGACTCTTGGTTTTGGCTCAGGTCGTGATCTCACAGTTCATGAACTTGAGCCCCATGTTGGGGCTCCATGCTGACAGCACAGAGCCTACTTGGATTCTCTCTCCCTCTCTCTCTGACCCTCCCCTGTTTGGGTGCATGTGTGTACCCACGCTCTCTCTCAAATAAATAAACTTTAAAAAAAATTAAAAAATAAATTACTATTATGCAAGGTGGGGAAGAATTTTTGACAAAAAGTTCACTTTTATTATATACCATGTAAAAAATTCATATTTGTCATAACTTAAAGGTAGATGTATTTTTTAGATTGCTGATATATTTTAAAGTTATGTGTGTTGATATTATTTTAAAATATGAATATAGTAAGATTACTAAATATTATAAAGCTGTGAGTGTTAATTAGTTAATAATATAATTCTGATGCTACATTAGGTCTTATTGTTGCTTTAGTTATTCAGTTTATAAACATGACCTGAATTCTTGGGATATGTCAGGTATGGTTTTGGTTGAAGTTTTTAATGTTTGTTTCTGTTTTTAAACAGAATTTTTTGGGCAAGGTAACAGACAACTAAACAAAATGCCCAAACTTCTGATATTTTTTTGGACCATAATCACATTTAAAGAATTTAAAAAAAAAACACGTATTTTAAAAGTGCTTATGGTTGAAAGTATGAAATGTTTTCTAAAGAAAAACAAAATTGATTTTTTTCAGTCAATTTAACTTAAGTAACTGAAAGAATGTTCATTCATGCAACTAACTCAATTTTTGTCTTCCCTTTCTTGTGTATCCAGAGACTAGAAATGAAAGATGAACTTTCTTGCCTTTTAAATTTCCAAACAACTGATCAGTTTAGAGTACTTTATTCTACAGTTAGAATAAAATGTTTTGCTGCCTTAAGGATGATGTTGCTGTTTAGTTATAGATTATCATTTCATTTTTTTCTAAGTAATTATAGTAGTTGAGTGTTATTTTGAGATATGGAAAAATACGTGTTCTGAAATTCATTCAGCTCTAAAATATTTTGTAGTAAGTATGAGCCAGTGAGTATTATGAAGATATGTTTGTTAGATGACCATGCTTTGGTTCTATTTAGCCTCTAGAGTTAGGAGTTGAGCCCAAAACCTGAATGTTGAAAATATTGGCGATGATTATCTAGATCTGGTGTGATCCATTAATTGATTTTTTTTTTTTTTACAAGTTTGCAATGGACAGCAAACCACTTATTGCTGTCATCAAAGCTGATGGTATGATGACTAATTGTATGACCTGGGGCAAATCACCTAATTTCTTTGCCTCAATTTCCTCATCTATAAAATAGGGATAATAATAGCGTCTACCTGCTGCTTGGGTTGTAGAGTAAGTGTGCTTGGGCTGTAACTAAAGTAGTCAAAGAATAAAATAAATAAAGTAATGAGAAAAATATTCATCCTGGTGTCCAAAAGTTCCTGGTAACTCTTTAGTCCTAATCTACTCCTATTCTTTCATTAAAATAAAAATGTAAAATAAATTTTCATGAAAATAAATCTTATTTAAAATCTTTATGATCCTTTTATTTCTATCTCAGTGCCAATACTGAATCTTAAGATTAATAACCATATGTGTGCTCTTCATTGTTTTGTTTTGTTCTCTTCCTTTCCCTGCCAACACCCTTATGGGTAAGTTCATGCACTGAACAACTAAAATAGTATTTTTAATAAAATTATTAAAAAATTCTTACTGCAGCAGTACACTGAATCAGAATATACTCTTGTACCTTATTATTATTGCACAAATTAGTGACTTTGATTTTTACTTTGCTAAATTAGTATAGGCAGTATCTACATAAGCTATGGCAATTTATCACATTTAGTTTTTTATTCTGTTAAATCAGTAACACCTGTCCAATGAGATTACTCTTTTTATATTTTATAACCCTGTTGCTCACATTCTAGTTGTAATATATATTTGTTTGTGCTACCTTTTCATTTCAACAACTACAGTGGCAGGATGTATCAATGTGACACGAGTAAAATAAATGAATTCATCTTTCAAATGACTCCATTTGTGAAAGTCCTAACAAGTAAAATGAACAGATGAGTTTCTTTGTTATATCTATCCTTTGATAAAATGGTTGCTTCAGGCTTTAATATAAATATATAATATAAAATGAAGAAAGTAGGCAATCTTTTTTGAAAGGGTCTTTCTTGGATCTTGGCTTTTATATTTTAAATATTGTTTTACATTGCTTATATTATCCTCATTTTACCCCTTGACTTTTTATCACATACTTCTTATTCATAAATTGTGGTTCTGAGGCAGATATTCTTATATTCGTATGAAAAAGGATTTCAACTTTATTTATCAGGTCTCTAACACATGAGGTCAGTCTTTATCTAAGAAAGATTAGGAGATGTTGCTTTCATGCTTTCTTAGACTTTCAAATTCGTTCACACTGTTTTGTGAGAGAAATTTTATTTAAGGAACAGTGTGAGTCTACTTCACTCAGTCTTGTGGTTTATACATAAATTGTAATATTAGACACGGATGGGGCCCCAGCAGAACAGACTGCCGGAATTAGAGAAACCATATTTGGGGCCTAATGAGAATAAATTATAATGAAACTTAATGAGGAAATATATTACTGGGAAAAAATAAAGTAAGCAGATCTCATTTATTAATTTAAAATAAACATTTATTGAGAATTAGAGCTAAATAGAAACCAAATTTATTTAAGGGACATAGTCAATTATATAAAACCATTGACAGTTATATTCACTTAATAGCTTTGAATGATTATACAATATTTACCAGCATTTTATTTTTAATTAATTTAACTGTGTACTTAAGTACAAATTTCACTGCACCTGGGCAGATCTTGTTAGCCACAGGGAAGTGCCTGTGTATGAATATATTACATTCATTCACACACATAGTTAAACATGGTACACACCCACACCATGCCAATCATTAATCATTACTCAGAAACCAAATAACCAGATTTTTCTTTACAATTTTGCTTAATATCATATGATGTTTATAATGATGAAGGGGCTCCTGGATACTGAAAGGAAGATAAATTATGTTGTGCCTTTTTTATAGTCGCATTCTTGGACAATAGGGAATTCATTTCCATAGTAACTCTCTGTTAGTCAAAAGCTAATTTATTTATGTGACAGTAGAGGTATGTGTTCTGAAATTTTAGCTTGAATCCTCAGTATTTAACCAGAATTTGAGCCAACATATTTTTACTCATTATTTTCCATAATTATTTTTGGAATAAAGTTTGGTTCTGAGCTGCTTCTTCTCCAGACACCCTGGCCCAATAATACAGGCCAATCAAGTCCATTGACTAAAGGCAATTGAGCTTCTCACATGTTTGCTATCCAGCCCAGAGGTATCACAGGCATTTACACAAAAGCTGTTGATCACACTGTATTTACAAAACCTTTAGGAATATAGCTGCTTCCCCTCCTGTAGACTTCCCTTCAATTGAACGGTAGACTTCCCTTCAATTGATTGTATCCTAGTGGGATGATTGGCCATCAACATTTTTTTTTTCCCAAGAGAAAGCTTTCCACTGGAGTTTTCTCTTTTATATTCACTAGAGGAAATGCTTGGTTATTATGTTTGATCAGAGGTACTTTTTCAACATACAATTGGCTATCAATCTTGGATCTTTAAAAATGAAACAATACCCCCATGCCTGAGAAGGCAGCACAAGTGATGACTTTTACAGATCTCATCTAGCTGGAAAAGAAAACAAAGTTGGTTAGCACTGCGTTTCTCAGGCAAGTTGCAGGAATACTCTGGCAGTTAGGCTTCTGGGTTGTTATAAAGAACTCCCATTAGATTGACTACTTTTTTCTTATTTTTGGAAACTGGATCTCCTAACCCTCTCCTTTTACTTTGTTCTCACCCCTAGGTCTGTTAGTCCTCAGATCCTTTTTTCTCTCTAAGCTATGTGCTTCTGCATCACAGAGGACTTCATTCTCCAGGCTGCATTCAGTGGGAGGCAGCTAGGCCAAAGGAAGTGAGAAACTAGTGTATTTCTCTCCCTCCCTCTCTGTCTCAGGTAACATTACTGGAGACAGCTTTATTTCCTCCATGGTTCTAGCCCTGGACAGATCCCCTGCAGCTCCAGCTTGTATTGGATGGCCATAGCCCATGGATTCCAGTAACACTGACCCGTCCTTTTGTCCTTCCCTCCTTGGGTGCATGTTCTTCCTGCTGTTGCAAAATCTCTGGCTTACACTAGCCTCTCCAGTTTTTCTTCTCAGCCTCTGCTTCACCAGAATAACCAATTTCCTTAATGAAATTCCCTTCGTGTAATTTTAATAAATACTTATAGTGGTTTCTGTTTTCCTGTTTGACCCTAATGCATCTTTCTTTCTGCATCATTCCATGTTTCTTACATGAGACCCCCTTTAAGAGAGTAGAACCAATAATTATTTCCTCTCAGAGGATCTTGTAATGGTGGCGATCAAAGCACAAAGCAGAGAATTGCACATAATGTAAGATTTAAGTTATTCTTGACCCTTCCTAAAATTATCACTACCTGTACTTCTGCTCTGGATCTAGACAAGCCATAGCTAGAGAGATAGAGACAGCTAGCTATGTGACAGTTAAAAACAATGAAGCTACAAGGCCATGGTGAGTCCCCAAAATAGGATGATGGACTAGCTGCTTAATTCTCAAGAGATAGTTTGTATACATGCTCCTAGAAAGACAAAATCTAAATGTTTTCTCAGTGCTATAATCTATAATGTCCATTCATAGAGGAAAATTTGAAGAAAAATATTTGACTAAGAAGTTGTGGACTAGTTATCTGAGTTACTGGTTATTAGTCACTAGTTAATTTAAGTTACATCTTAGATGGTTTTGACTGATAATTTAAAAATAACATGCTATCATGTCCACTTCTGTTTATTTTTTCATTTTCAAAAATCTTGGTCATGCTTTTTTTTATTGATATGAGAGGGCGTAAGTGACTCAGAGTACATATTATTAAAGTAAACCATAATTTGATATTAAAGCTATACCTTAGATGTACACTGGCTATTTTATTTTAAATTCATCTCGGTTGAAGCCTTTTACTCATAGGTGGACAAAATAGGTTGAGAGAGTAGCATTACAGATGGATAGTTCTTTGTATCAGAATGTGATACTTTAACATATAAGGCAGAGTTATAAAATTTTTGCAGCTTACTTTGGAAAAACTTGTATTTTCTATTTAATGATAATGTAATTTCATGATCTATATTATTTAATTACCATTTTTTTTAAAGTTTATTTATTTATTTTGAGACAGAGTGTGTGTGTGAATGGGGCAGGTACAGAAGGAGGTACAGAGGTACAGAGGGAGAGAGAATCTCAAGCAGTCTCCGCACTTCGAGTGCAGAGCCTGGTGCGGGGCTCGAACCCATGAACCGTGAAATCATGACCTGAGCCAAAATGAAGAGTCGGAAGCCACCGACTGAGCCATCCAGGAGTCCCATGATTACCGTTTCTTACTGATGACCGATATACTGCCTGTAGCATAGATATTAACTTTGATTTTAGGTCATTCACTTTTAGCTCTTGAGTGCCATTAGCAGAGTGAGGAACTAAAGTTTACCAATTTCAAATTTAAATATATTTTAACCAAATGCTGTTGCTTCTCAAAATGGTTATTATAGAACAAAGGTAAAACAATTGAAATCTGATTTAGTGTTTGGAGAGTTCCTGACTTGGATTTTGAGTACACATCTTTACATGCCCTTTAAAAAGTTTGAGTCTTCTAAGATTTTTCTCATGTGGAAAGTGTTCATTCTTTCATTATCATAGGTGATTGGGGCACTTGGATAGTACCATGAACAATTAAATCAAGTACATTGCCAGAAATGAAGACTGTGGAAGAAATAGCATTTTTTCCCAACTTACATCTTGATTTCTTTTCGGATGGATTCAGTGACTCCTTTCTCGCTAGTAGTGGTGATCCAATTGATTAATTGTAAGTTTGTTAGTATCAGATATGTCTTCCAACTAGAAGGAATATTTGGGGTTTTATTTGGGTACTGTAAGGGGGAGTGTAGAAAGAAGTATGACATATATGTTTTGGAATGTTTCTTCTCATAAAAATGGCTTTGAGATTGAGAGGAGAGAATGCTGCTGATGGATGCCTAGGTGAGCTGTTTTCTTCCTTGGTGACTCAGGGTGCTCCAGACTTATAGGGCAAACCTCAGAGCGAAGCTGCGTGTACCTATTGACAGAGGCCCCATGCTGTTCCACCATGTGTGTTAGGAAGTCTTTTTCTGGTGGCATGGAAGGCCGAACACTGGTCGGTGGCCCCGCTGGTGGTTATTCTGGACACCAGCGTTTTTTTAGTTCACACTCCCTGAAACAGTACCTGGTCACAGAATAGGAAGAATCATTTCTGAAATTAGGATTTAAGCACTTTTCCCTCTGAGCTGTGGCTTTAGGCTGAGGCCCAGAAATGAGAGTGTAAGGCTATGAGATTTTCGATGTGAAGGTGAGTCCCAGTTGCATATTCTAAATTGGGAAGAAAGAAAAAAACAGACATTTTATTTTACAGAGTAGGTACAACATTTCGGTAACATTTCTGGAATGCCAAAAAAATATATATGTCAGAATACTTTTTTAAGTTAAAAAGCATTAATGGCATCCTTTTGTTTTTCAGCTGCATACGTTTAAAAATAAAGACTGGAATGATAAGACTTTTGCCTGAGTAGCATGTGATCAAGAGGTCAACGTACAGGTCGCTTGGCTTGGATATGACAAGCTTTTGTCCTGGGCTAAGTTTCATTTATTTTCCTACTTTAAAAAATTAGGTCATGAAACTTTTATTTGGAAGGTACCTCCCAAACTTCTGACACACTGAAGTGTGGTGTATGATGCCAGTCACTGAGATAGGTTCCAAATTCCATGGACTGTCTTTTGTTTTTATAATAGACCTCGGACCTTGTTGCAAAGAAATGAAGGACAAGTACCCAACCAGTCCAGTTAGATGAAATAATCTCTCCTTGTTTGCATTCACATTTGACTTAATTTGCCCTTAGTTTATTTAAGCTTTGATTTTTTTTTTCCTATGTGAGTGAAACAGTGTGAACATTTTATTTTTTTAATTGAGGAGAAGTTCTGTTTCTTAGCTCCTGCTGGGTAAAAAAGTGACAGGGCTGCTTAGTGCTGCTAACTTTAAGTGCTGTTTGTAGTTTGTTATGAGCTCCAGAAATCTTATGTGGAGAAAAGAAAGGGATCTAGTGGAAAGAAAAGTCCTAGAAAAAAGTCAATTAGAGACTGCTGCCTGCCAGAGTACAAGATGAGGAGCAGAGCATCCATTCTGAATTGGTACACCAATACGCAGAAATCCAATTAACAAATTCACATTTCTGCAGCAGAAGACAGTGATTACAATTTTGGTGAATTCTTCAGAATTCCTGCCACACACATCAAAATGCTGACAATTTACAGAGGCTTGAAAAAAAGAAAAACTGTTCTTCACTTTAAAAACAAATATGTAAATAGAGAACTGATTGTGCTTCTTGTTCTAAATGACCTTTAATTGTGTGGAATGAGATTTTTTTTTTATTATTTAATACTTACATCTTAGTGAACTTTATGTTCACTAATGTTCAAAAATATCACTTTTAAAAACACGTAGCTTCAGAGCCTTAGATCCTGCATTTTATAGAGTTAGAGGGACAGATACCTGATTTCTGGAAATGTAAATAAATGAAAATATCTTTAAAGTTTTGACCCTAATTTCAGATTTACTCAGTCAGCAAGAGCATTTAATGAATTGAGTTTGATGCACCTAATACCGTGTAAGGCACTGGTGACATGAAGGTGAATAGCCATGGCCCTGACCTATAGTAGCTTGCCTTTGACTCTAGTGGGAGGAACACTTACTAAACCAAACTGTAGAGCAGCGTGTTGAAGGCCCTGGTGGGAGAATGACCACCATCAGTGGGTGTACGTAGGGCAGTCCCTGACTCTGACAGTGGGCATCCCAGATGATTTTACAGAGGATGTGCCCTGGAGCTGTGAAGGCTGAATTCTGCTTTGATGGGAAATGAAGCCAGCCTGTCACTGCCCCAAGGTGGCTCAGGATACTATTGCTGTTAATGCATTTAAAAATTTTTTTAGAATCAGATTAGCCGACTATGTATTATATTCTATTACTATGCTTATGTATGCTTGGATATTAATTTAATCAATCAATTAATTTTTTTTTCCCTCACTGTTAATTGTACCCTACTATCATTGTATCCGGCTAACCCAACGAATTTAATCAATTGTAAGTGCCATTTGTGTGCTGATGACTTCCAAATTTTCTTGACATCTTTTCTTGGCCATGTAATGGGCATCTCAGACATAGCATATTCAAAATCAAACTCTTTTCCTATCCGCTACCAAACCATCTTAGTTAATTGGAGCAATACCTTCCAGGAGCTCAAATCAAAAATCTTAGAATCATCCTTGATTCTTCTTTTTCTCTCATGCTCCATAATCCATTTGTCAAAAAATTCTGTTGATTCTTCTTTCAAATATATCCAGAATCTGATATTCATACCACCTCTAGCTGCTATCACTGTGGACCAAGTCAGATATTGATTGACTACATTAATTCAGTATAGTCTCTCTCTGCTTCTACCTTTGCTTCTCTTATAGACTCACGCAGAAGCTAGAACATCATTTAAAAATGTAAGTTAGATCATGTCATACTCCTACACAAAACCCTCCAGTGGCTTCCCAAATTCCTCAGAGCAAAAGCTAAAATCCTTACCTTGTCCTACAAGGTTTCATACAGTCTGCCTGTCTTCACTCACCTCTTTGGCTATGTCTCCTGTTAGTTTTCTTTCTGTTCATTCTGCTGCAATACCTCTGGCTCCCCATTCCAAAATGCTCCTCCTGTTCCCATCCCAGGGTCTTCGCACTAAGTCTGGGCCCAGACATCAACATGTTTTGTGTGCTTCCTCGCCTCCTTCAAATCTGTGCTCAATGATCATCTTTTCAATGAGATCATCTTTGACTGCCTATTTAAAATCATACCCCATCTCATCCCTTCCCTCCACTGTTTTCCATCTGCCTTGCCGTGTTTTATTTTTTTTCTATAGTACTTTTTTTTATATAGGACTTTTAACATACTATATAATTTACTTATTTATTTTTCTCCTCACTTTTTTCCAAGTAGGAATATAAGCACCCTATGGACAGGGTTTTTTTGTCTGCTGTGTTCACTGTTGTATTTTTAGCAACTAGAATAGTGTCTGGTCCATGATAGGTGCCCAATAAATAGTTATTGACCATATGAATAATATCTTATGCATTCTTTTTTAAAAATTTTTTAATGTTTATTTTAGAGAGAGAGAGAGAGAGAGAGAGAGAGAGAGAGCGAGCATGAGCGGGGGAGGAGCAGAAAGAGAGGGAGACACAGAATCTGAAGCAGGCTCCAGGCCCCAAGCTGTCAGCACAGAGCCCAACACGGGGATTGAACGCATAAACGGTGAGATCATGACCTGAGCCAAGGTTGGACGCTTAACCGACTGAGCCACCCAGGTGCCCCTCTTCTGCATTCTTTATTTGAGTGATTGAAGAGGCTGAGCTTTATGAATTAGTTTTACACTTTCAGGATTTAAACCTCAATAGCTCTGTATTAGAGAAGTGGTTCCCAATTTAGGCTGCGGTCAGCTGGGTATCTTTTTCAGAAATACTAATGACTGGCCTTACCTCAAGTCAGTGAATCAGAATGCCTAAGGATGGGGCCTCGTTATCAGTATTTTTTTAGAAGTTCCCCATGTGATCCTAATGTGCAGCCAAGTTAGAGTCAGGTGTTGAGGAGACATTTAAGTAAGTATGCGCAAATGAATGAAAATTCACAACTATCCAGATATGGACCAGCTCAAGCATTAAGACTGGATGGCGAGTGTTTGGGGTGAAAGATTGTTCCTGAGCAGAAGAGCCTGGGAAGGGTTGGTTGAGTAGGAGGGGAGGTGGAGGGGAAGTGAAAGAGTTGGGAAAGACAAAGAGGGGTCTCCCAGGTACTTGTAGCAGGAAGGGAAGGTTGGACCCTGGTCCCTTGGCAGCTGCTGCCAATTGATGGTTCCTGTCTAAAGGGCATAGTTAATATTGGAGACTGTCTGGTTAATAATTTGTGTTAGGCAAGTAGATTGTATTTCCAATACTCACTAATTTTTACTCTCTCTAAAGTAATTGAGAAGGTTTTGTGGAGAAGTTGAGGTAGGAACTAGGCAGTTGAATAAGTGGCAGGGAGAGAAGAAGACACACTTCCAAGTTATCTGCATAAAAAGAGTGAAGTGAGAGCAATTTTAAAGTAATGAGCACAGCTCTTTGAGTACATTGAGACTAGCCTTTCAAAATTTGGGGAAAGAGATTTCAGCTAGCTTAACAGATTTCAGAAAATGGCAGTAATAGTGAAGGGCTTTGATAGGCAAGTTCTGGGGTTCTTTTTTGCAGTTGAAATATTTTTGTTTCCTAAAAGTTTCAGAGAAGGTGAGAGATATGGTCAGAGTTATTCAAGGAAGATTAATCTGGCTGGTGATGTGCCAATAAGGAGTTAGAAGGTACAGCTCTGAGACACAGTGCAGTAAAGTGTGCTAGAAAGCAAAACAGGATGTGAATAAAATGGCAAAAAATGTCAGATCTAGTAGGAGAATGGCAGAGTGAAACAGACCTTATATTTGGAAATAATGCAAAGAAACAGCAGCCCAGTGTGATTAAGGAGGCAGTGGATGGAAGGAATACATAAAGTGTCAGAGAATTAACATAGTAGCTACTGTGTATGTGACAGCATTCAATACCCTGAAAGTCCTGTTTTCGTGGTTAGATTTAGAAATTTTTATTGTCTATGCCAGGATCTCAGGCTGTTTAAACGCTTTCAGTTACATCCTGAGGTTCTTGGTTCTGTGAGGTGCTGGGAAGGTTTCACCTGATTTCCTAAATGTAGCTTATCTAGCTTTTATTACCATTTCTATACTTGAGTGCAAGCCTTAACCAAGCTGAGATTCAGAGCTAGTTGATGAGCAGAAGGGATGCCGCTCATTCTCTCTTGTCCAACCAAATCCTCTAAATGTAGATATCAGACCCTGTCAAGATGTAGAAGCCATCCTATGCTCAGGGACAGAAATTCCCTCTCTGCCCCTTTCCTTCCCATTCCCAGCAGTCTTAATTTTTCCCCTCCCCCCGCTTTTTTTCCTGTTTTTCCCATGCAAGACCTGTGCTACAACTCCTTTCCTTTATTTCTTGTGTCTCCCTCCCTGTCGCTAATAGGAGACTCTTCCCCAGAGAAACTGTCTTTCTCTGATCCTTCTGTCTCCCTGTGCCTCTGCTCTCTCCCATGACCTCCATCTTGGCAGATGAGTATGTGGTGCTGATCTGCAGCCCCAGTAACCCTGATATCACAAGGCAGCCTGTCTTAACCTTTGACTTTGCTCCCTAAAGTTTATGACTGATTGCTTTAAAACCCAGTCCCAATAAAACCAACATCTGCAGGGCTGGTAAGAAGTAATTTAGGACTGGTTGGCCTTTGAACATATTAAACTATGCAGAAGTCTTTATTCTTTTTAAAAATTATTACCTCCAACTGGCTTCATCTGAATTATCCTTGTTAGCCTGAATTGATGGAACATCCCTGCTGCCGCTGCCAAGGTCCCGTGAGTCCTCTTATGTTGGTTCATCCACCATAGTCAATTTGCACAATTGAGGATTTTGTTTAATTTTTTACTTTTCCAGAGTCTTACGAGAACTTGGAAGCCATTTGAGGTCTTTTTATAAACCTTCAAGACTGTTTCCTAGGTAACATTTTAGTGTCTCATTTTATACTTAAGTACATACATGGCCATACCAATCATTGACTAATTTTAGTCTTTAACTTAAATTAGTTACAAGTAATATTTTTTCTCAATAAAAGCAAAATTAAACTGAAAGTTGATTACCTGTAGTCTACATTCTGACTTGAGCTTCTCTTAAAATACCTTACTACATGTTTAAGAATTGGAGTGACGTGTTTAGAAGATCTTGGTTGTAAACTTTGTTTATTCAGATCCTCAGTGATTTGTATAACCCAGCTACCAGTGAATTTATAAGGAAAGTAAGTTTAATTAAAATGCCCGTTTCCTAAATGTAATTATTTGTTTTATACTATGAAGGATTATTTTAGGTAGCTTTTTATGAAACACTTGAGGGCACTATTATGAAATTCCCATAGCAAGGGAAGGAATGTGATAAATTTGACAGAGCTGTTTGTGGAGTTTGCAATAAAAAGTCCTCAGTACGTGTCTTGTAATAATGCTGGTTTCCAGGAATTAGCCTTCTGAAACTGCCTTTGGATACTGTTGTATTTCATGCTGAACTGGCCAAAATAGTCATAGGGAAGACCACATGAGCATAGTCAATGACTGTCAGCTCATAATAAAATGAGCCTTAATTGGATCCGAGAGTAAAATGCTCTTTTCAAGATCTCAGAATGCTACATGTGATAGCCAAAGTAAACTTGTTTCCCCATGTATGAGTTTGAGCTCCATTGTAAGAGTAAGAAATGTTCCATTTATGGACAATAAACAGGGAGGCATCAGCCACAGGTGGGCCAGTGTCATCATTTGACCTGCCCTGCAGTGAGGAATGGTCCTGGATGCAGGATTTCTAAAAGCTAAAGAATCAACCAACTAAAATTAGAGGTTTTATTACATAGAGATAGTTTTTGGAATTGTTACTTCTTACTATTCCATTAATTTTAGAAGATATCTTTGGATTTTCTTAAGTCCATAAAATAATTTAGATTTGCTAACATCTTTCTCCCTGTTATCTGTTCCTTAATAAGTTATTCAAACCTGTTTGGTCCTCAGTTATGTTTCGTAATGTGAGGGGACTGAACTGCACAAACAGCTTTAAATTTTCTTCTTTACACAACTTTATTACAGCCTCCTTCTATGTCCTGGTTGATGAAGTGATTTTTCTTTTGTATCTTGGCCAAATGTACCTAACATACATAGTTCACCTTTTTAACCATTTTTAAGCGTACACTTCTGTGGTACCAAGTACATTCACACTGTTCTGTTATGATAAAGATAATTTACAGCGAAGGAACCTAAGAGATATGTAAGAATTCACATAGAAACTTTGTCTCGGAAGCTGTGGTAGACTCCAAAATATACATGTGTAGGA
Organism: Acinonyx jubatus; assembly: GCF_027475565.1. Lineage (NCBI taxonomy): Eukaryota > Metazoa > Chordata > Mammalia > Carnivora > Felidae > Acinonyx > Acinonyx jubatus. Next base: position 166,045,765 of record NC_069380.1, on the reverse strand, counting down.
AATATTTATGTGACTGGGTAAAAATTTTATGAATTTGTGTCTTCCTAGGGACTATAATAAAGAATAATTGGAAATAAAGTGATGCTCTATATGTATTATACATGGCTATATTTAATAGTTCACATATGCATACGGTTACACATAGCAAAATTCATCCTTAACACTCAGGTTTAATAGTCATGCTTCAAAGTATTTTCTAGCATCTCTATGGGTCCATTTTGTGTATTTCTGATTTTGCTGTGGTACAGATATGTCAGGACATAAGCCCAGCAAGCCATCCAGCACCTGCAATTCAAAGAGGCTATTTGTTTCTTTATGCATTTCCAGAACAGTATATACTTAACAGTAGTACAGACTTTCGGGTGTTCACACCTAAAGGAACTAGGAAAAGAAAAAAGTTCGAAGGTAGTAGAAAGAAGGAAATAATAAAGATTAGAGCAGAGATAAATGGAATAGAGAGTAAAAAAAAAAAACAACAAAAGAAAATGTCAGTGAAACCAACATCTGGTTCATTGAAAAGATAAACACAATCGATGAACTTTTAGTCAGACTCATCAAGAAAAAAAGAGAGGCCTCAAATAATATCAGAAATGAAGAAGGAGAAATAACAACTGTCACTATAGAAACATAAAGGAATATAAGAGAATATTATATATAAAAAAACTATATGCCAACAGATATATAACCTAGAAGAAATGGATACATTTCTGGAAACATACAATCCAAAACTGAATCAGGAAGAAGTAGAAAATTTGAATAGACCAATTACTAGTAATGAAGTTGAATCAATAATCAAAAAACTCCCAACAAATAAAAGTCCAGGATCAGGTGGCTTCATAGGTAAATTCTACCAAACATTTAAAGAAGAGATCTTACCATTTGTGACAACATGGATGGAACTAGAGGGTATAGTGCTGGGTGAAATTAGTCAGAGAAAGACAAATACCATCTGATATCACTTATATGTAGAATCTAAAAACCAAAACAAATGAACAAGCAAACAGAAACAAACTCTTAAATGCAGAGAACAAACAAGTAGTTGCCAAAGGGAAATTGGGCATGTGTTGCGGGGTGGCGATAGTTGAAATAGATAAAGGAGATTAAGAGGTGCAAACTTCTAGATGTAAAATAAATAAGTCATGGAGATGAAAAGTCCGGGAATATAGTCAAAAATAACATAGTGTGGTGACAGATGGTGACTATACTTTTGTCGTGAACCTTGCGTAAAGAATTGTCGAATCAGTATGTCGTACACCTAAAACGAATGTAGTATTGTATGTTAATTATAATTCAGTTTAAATATACAAAAACATATCCTGTAAAGAAAACTAACTATAAAAATAATGTGGTTTAGGAAAAACAAGTATAGGATACATTACTAAGAGGAGCTTTAATAATAAGAGTATCAAATGTAACAGTGACTAATCCTTGATATGTACAAGTTCATCTTTGCTTAACTGAGAACAAGAGAACTTGACCAAAGAAACAATTAGCTACTTTTTTTAGTCCCTGTACAAATTCTTGTGAAAAATAAAAGATTTGTGAAAGTAAAAAGACAGGTCCTTACACTATTAAGATATTTATAGGAAATGTGACTGTTTACAAAATACAAATTGAGGGGGCACCTGGGTGGCTCAGTCGGTTGAGTGTCTGACCAGCTCAGGTCATGATCTCGTGGTTCATGAGTTATGGGGCTCACTGCTGTTGGTCTTTCAACCAGAGCTCAGTTCGCATCCTCTGTACTCCCCTCTTTCTTCCTTCCCTTACTTGCACTCTCTCTCCCAAAAAAATAAACAACAAATTTAAAGAAATACAAATTGAGTAAAACCCAGGGGATATGCAAACATTTTCATGAAGCAATTCTAATAAATTCATCTTTCTGTGAGTGAGGATTGGTTTGAAAAATTTAACAAGACCTCCCCTCACTACAGTATGGAGCTAACAGGAGTGGCCAATTCGAGTTGCCTATTTTCCCAGGAAGTACTTTCTTGGCCTTTGAAGATACACCTAGAGGAGAAGGCTGAATGGACCACGCATCTCCTTCTATGCCTTTGTGAGCATATTATACATCTAAAGGAGGGAAGTGGGCCTCAGTGTTTAAGGTGGTTAAAGATATTACCCTTGTCTTAAGAGAAACTTGGCTTCTTTTCAAAGATAGAGAACCCTGAAGCTGTTCTGTATTAATTTTCTATTGCTGCATAACAAATTAACACCAATTTAGAACCTAAAACAATGTACATTTCCAAGGGTCAGGAGTCTAGACACTCCAATGTGGCTTTATTTTCCAGTGTTTCACAAGGCCATAATCAAGGTCTCAACTGGGGATGCATTTCTTCCTAGAACTTAGATCCTCTTACAAGCTCATGTAGTTGTTGGCAGAATTCAGTTCCCTATAGTTGTAGTAATGAGGTCCCCATCATCTTGCTGGCCTTCATGCAGGGATTTCTCTCAGTTCCTATAGGTTTCTTGCAGTTCCTCTCACAATATGGCTGAGTAATGACTGCTTCAAGACCAGCAGGAGAATGTCTCTGACCTCTAGACCATTAGTGTAGACCCTGACTAGGTCAGCCCCATCCAGGATATGGTCTTTTTTGATTAATTCAGTGTCAACTGGTCAGGCATCTTAATTACTGATGCAAAATCCCTTCAGCTTCACCTTATAAGGAAGATACCCCCATTGTATTCACAGATCCTATTCACACACAGGGTCAGAATTATACCAGGGCCTAGATCATTGGGTTATTTTAGCATTCTGCCTACCATACTTGTTTATTTTCTCACTGTGTTTCTCAGGGTCAGGAGGTAGGGGTAAGATCTTTGCTCTCAGCTGCTTTCAGATTATCAATCTTCTACCCTCATGAAAAATAATAACAATAAATATAATTAATAAAACACTGAGACTTTGAAACCTGTGCCATTTGGTGTTTGTTGTCTCCCATTTTACTGCCATCTTTTATACTCCTGGTGTCTCCTGCTCCTTCATAGAGATATTGGATGCCAAAGATTTCGGCACTTGACTCATAGCCTTCCATTTTGTTCCATGCCCAACTGTTACTCTGAATGACTTCAGTTTCTGTGCCCATCACATAGAGATATGTCAGAAAGAAGACATAATAAGGAACATATGTATTAGCCCTTTGATTCCTTATTAGAATTTTAGTAATATCAGAAAGACTATAAAAACTTTGGGGATGCCTGCATGGCTCAGTCACTTGAGCGTCTGACTTTTGATTTCAACTCAGGTGATGGTTCAAGCACCATATCAGGCTCTGCACGAACAGCATGGAGCCTACTTGGGATTGTTTCTCCTTCTTCCTCTGCTCCTCCCCCATCTTAAAAATTAATAAACATTTTTTTAACTTAAAAAAACATACTTTGCTGTTTATTTTGTATTTTATATATTTGTTTTTTGTTCCTGTAGATACTTCGAAAAGTTTTGATCATTGTTGTTTTATTTAATGCCAGTCTGCCTTATATATAAGGGGTAAAGGATAAGGATCAGGAGTCACGTTTGAGGCAGAATGTTAGAGCCTGAGCAGCTCATCTCTGGGCCCTGGGCTTGGTATTGATTCTCGTCATCAGAGAGAGGAAGGCGAAACAGGGAGGCTGCCCTGATTCTGACTGGTGAGCTATCTGGAGCTACTGAAGTGGTTAGAACAGTCTGTTTTATTTTAACAAAGTGAGTGCATTCCCTGTGTACTTTGGTTGCCAAGTACCGATCATATTCTGTTGTTGGTAAGGCTCTGAGACCATGGTAACTTGAGTAGGAACTTTGTTAGAACCCATTCCTCCCTTCCTCCCTCCCTCCCTCCCTCCCTCCCTCCCTCTTTCTTTCTTTCTTTCTTTCTTTCTTTCTTTCTTTCTTTCTTTCTTTCTTTCTTTCTTTCTTTCTTTCTTTCTTTCTAAATGTTTATTTATTTCAAGAGAAAGGGCAGTGAGGGGCAGAGAGAATGGGAGAGAGAGAATTCCAAGCAGGTTCCGCTCTGCCAGCTCAAAGCCCGATGCAGGGCTCAAACCCACGAACTGTGAGATCATGACCAGAGCCAAAATCAAGAGTCAGATGCTTAACCAGCCGAGCTGCCCAGGTGCCCCTGAATCCATTTCTTCTTTCCTGGTTCTGCCTCCATTCTGGAGTGTTGTCCTGAGTCTCACTTTGGATTGGTGGCTTTGATTATCTGACCCTATAAGCTGATTATAGAGACATTTTCCTAAATCTTTTTATGAATCTTCAGAATGCAGCCCTTAGTGTACAGAAGCTTGCTGTCTCAATTAGAAAGAATGTACCTACTGTTGTGGACATTTTCATATTTCCTCTCTCTTAGCTATCTATGTTTCTTTTCTCAGTTCTGCAGCATATATCAGGGAGCAGTGAGTAGTTGCTCTGTGTGAACCTTCTCTGTGTCACTACTTCCTTTGTGAGCTGAGGTGGAAAAGAGGGTTTGAGTGCTGCCTAGTGGACTCAGTTCTGTAGAGCTGCTCTGCCCAGCATTGTAGCCACTAGCCACATACATATATAAAAAGTAAATGTAAATTAAACAAAATTAAATAAGATAAAAATTCAGGTCCTCCCTCACATTGGTGACATTTTAAGTGCTCAGTAGCTGCATGTGACTATGGTTACCATATTGGGCAGCAACGATATAGAATATCTCCATCATCAGAAAGTTCTCTGGGACGATGCTGTTTTAGAGCATTTCTTTCCCTGTAGCCTGACAACAGTGGAGATTCCAGTGTCTTACGTTGTCTTGGGATTGAAGCTCAGTGAACCTTTGGGTGGAACTTGACTGTCTCATTCCTCTGAGGCCTTTGGGTTGGGTTACACCTGCAGGTCAGCTTCCTGCAGGACTAACCTGATCCCTTTACGGAAGGATTTGAGGGTAAGCATAGAGAAGACTGGCCAGTTCTGGGAGAGCTCCCTCACAGTGCTAGAAATGCCCTGTAGTCATTTTCTACTGCTGACATAAAAATTACCACACACTGAATAGCATAAAATAGCACAAATGTACTATCCCATAGCTGCATAAGTCAGAAGTACAACATGGGTCTCACCAGGCTAAAATCAAGGTGTTGGCTGGATTGTGTTCCTTCTAGCGGCTTAAGGGGATGGATGATCTGTTTTCTTGCTCCTTCAGGTTTTTGATGGAATTCAGTTAAGGTTGTAGATCTGAAGTCCCTATTTCTTACTGGCTTTCAGCTCAGGGCTGTTCCAGTTTCTAGAGGATGCCCACAATCTTTAGCTCCTAGTTCTCTTTCTCCATACTCAAAGCCAGTAAAGGCATGTTGAATCCCTTTCACAATTCTAATGTCTCCTACACCACCTTCCATTACATCTCTCTGACTTTAGCTGGGAAAGGTGGTCTGCATATAAAGGCTCATGTAATTAGATTGGGCCTACCCTGTTAATCCAGGATAATCTCTCCATCTCAGAATCCATAACTTTAATCACATCTGCAAAGTCTCATTTGCCAGGTAAGTAACATATTAGGGCTTAGACATATTTGGAAGGGGTGCTACTTGGTTTATCACTTGCATCCAGAATAATTCTTTACGTGTTATTAAGCAAAAATACCTTATTTGATTTGTAGCTTATTTGAAGAGGATGATTTCCATCTTTGTTTAAATGATATTATTAATTTTCTTTGGAGACTAAACATCAGGGGAAGACAAGAAACCTCAGGAAAGGAGGAGAGAAAAGGGAGAAATGGGGAAGGTGACACCTGGAGAAAAATCTTTACTTAAACAGCATTTTATATTGCTTTCCACTTGGTAAAACACACTACATGTAATAGTTCTATTTGGAGTTTATTGATAAAATATCACCAGAGTATCTCCGAATTAACCACTTACTCATATCTCATCTTTTAAAAAGTGAAAAAACCTATACAAAAGTGGTGTTATAATCCTGAAGATAAATGTCTGAAATTGAACAATGTTAGAATAATCTTACTAAACTGTAGGTACTTAATGTGATATTTTTAACAGCTTTCCCACGTATTATGTTGCTATTTTTGATTCTTATGAAATGTCAATAAAATCTATTTGATTTTAATATTTATTGCCATTCATATATATATATATTGCCATTCATGTATATATATATATATATACTTCTCCATTCATTTCTAATTTAGTACATAAAATATTATATGAATGAGTTTAACTTGATTAGACTGTTATCTATTTTCAGTATCATACAGTGTGATACTCTGTAATAAACTATATAAATTTTGAGAATGAATGTAGCATTCATCTTTCTCATCATTCACTTTTTTTTTTTTATCTCATTAGCTACGAAATCTTTCCAGCTTGGACCTACGTCATATCACTGAACTGGATAATGAAACCGTGATGGAAATTGTCAAGAGGTGCAAAAATCTTAGCTCTCTCAATCTCTGCCTGAACTGGATCATAAATGACAGGTAACCATTGTAATATCTTGAAAACAGTTTTCCAGAGGGAAACATGTGTTCTACTGACCAAATACTAATTATCATTATAACAAGGCATGACAATTTTAAGGAAAATTTCATGTAGCCATGCCTTTTGAAATAGATATGTTTAAGATTTGAAAACCATCTAGACGTATACTTTTAATCCATCCACTGCTTATATTTACAACAAGGTTTTATGCGTTTTGATTCAAATGTTTGCCTAAACAGTTATAACAGCAGTCTATTGAATTTTTCTTTGTCACCCATCCAGGATATATTGTTTGTTATTTTAATATTTTTGCAACTTTTGTGCTTGATTTACTGTTCACTTATCAAGGAGAATGATTCTAAGAAATGATTTCAAATATTATGCATTCAGGTCCTTTCTCAAGGATGACATTTTGTTCTCTGCATCAATATAATTAGTTTTAAAAATGGAAGTCACGTGAGGGACAGTTTAATACATAGTGTCAAAATGTATAAAATGGGTAGTTTTCTTCTTGTAAGCAATGATAAACCCATTTTTCTTTGAACTATTGCATGAAAGAAAATTAGATGGAGGAGCCCTTGAGAGTAGACTTCTTTATAATGAAATCAAATGTGGAGTAGGACTATTCCGCTGCTAATGATTAATGTAGGTAAATTCTGAAATACAGACAAGAGACAAGATGTTGGTCCAGTAACTTTGAGGGATAAATTTTGTTTTTGTTTTTTTTAAAGATAAGCCACCAAAAATATTTTGCTTTCAGAATAGAAAGTACTATTTCAGTTAAAATTAGTACCTATTTAAATTTAAATACTTTTACATAAATAGGATTTATTAAGTTTGCGTCAGATAATGTTTTAAATCAAAATACTTTTCCCCTCCTCTTTTAATTTTGTACTTAAAATTAAAGTTACATGGACTCCATTTTCCCCCATTATGGTAAGTTCTAGTGACAGTTTTGTAACTTAACCCGCATTATCCTTACAGTTATGTGATAGCCTTTGACTTGACTCTTTCTTAGTAAAATTTTTCTTGAAAAATTTTCTAATCCAGATCACATGGTCATCATTATAAAAGGTATTTATTGTTTTTGAGTAATAGTTTCCATATAGGGTATATTGAAATCTACAGAAAATTGATAAAAATGTTTTTAAAAAAATTCTTCTTTATAATCAACATTCTTCTACAGTCAATTTTATGACATCTTAAAATAATCTTTTAAGTGTTTCTCATAACATCTAATAAGATAAAGTGCATAAGGAAACATCCTGTGATGTTTTGCCTTAGTTTAATATTGAGATAAACTACTTAGTAATACAAAGAATTAAAAGGAAAAAACTGTTTCTTCAACAAAATGATTATGAAAATGATTTCCTTTTATTCCACAACAATTTTCTGTGTAGCTGACATATGTGGAAGAATCAGTAATTAAAGAATACAGAGGTAAATAAGAAGCAGCCCATGTATAATTAGAAAGGTTGTCTTCTAAGTAAACATTTTGCTTAGGTTTATATCATTTAAATAAAGATATTTAGGGATTTCTAATCTTCTGGCTCTTCAAATGCTTATTTAGTCCTAACTGGATATTTACAAATGAGAACATGGGCACCCCTCACTTTGTCTTTCCTTTCCTTTGTTAGGCTCCATCTTTTCAAAGCTCTTGCTATTTCAGTAATTTTTTTTCCTACTTAACTGTAATGGTTATTTGGTATTTGATCCTAAATATATGTACTGTAGAGATTTATTTGCAAGGAATGAAAGTGTATTTTTATGTTTTTAATGGAAAAGTTTGGATTAATTGAGAAAACATGCATTTTAATGAGGCTGAGCGGTAGAGTTTTAAAAATCAGACTCTTTTAGGTTTTAATTACACTACTTGCACTTATCCTGTGTACTGTAATAGAAGTTTCAAACATTAAAACCCACTTTGCAGTATCATCTAAATTACTCATCTCATTGTTCTTACCATACTCTATCACTAAGCTAAGTAATATTCGTAATTATATTGGTATAAATCTAGGACTTCTCGTCAGACTTAATTATAATTTCAGCACTTAGCCAAGATGGGTTAGTAACCTTTCATATAGAGGGCAGTGGAATGCACTAATGCATTTAGCCTATCAATTAGCGTCTGTTTTACATTTGTTCATTATTATTATCCTCTAGTAAATCAGGAAGCATTTATTAACCCCCTACTAAATACTTGGTACTGTGTCTCTGACTGTAGGGCACTGAGTCCCTCATGCTCTCAAAGGTTGCTCTCTTTAGGTGACATAAGACTTAATGAGTGAGATAGATAATAGTGAGCCTTGTAAGGAGAGAAGGGAGGAAAGTAACCTTTACTACCCAGGTAATTGATAGGCACTTTATACATGTTCTCTTTTAATTCTTTCAGATCTTTTGTTTAGTGGAAGGTCATACTATTCCTATTAAATTTAGACCTTTGTATGATTTTTCTTTAGCTTTTCCAGCAGATGTATTTTTCCATCATTGCTGCATTAAAAACTGGGTGAGGACAAATGAGAAAAAGCACATGGTGGCTAATGAGTCAATTTTCCATTTCATAGTTGGGATTCACACACAACTGACATTAATATGTAAATTTCTTAATTTTTAAAAGGACTCTCATTATTTTCTTTTCTAATAAAAGTATAATAGAAACTTTAGATGTTGTTTTATATGTAGTACATCTGAAAAGGATCTATGTTTAATGCTTCTAGCCTTAAGAAAGGAATCCTTACATGAAGATAAACTTTGATATTCAGAACTTTACACATAAGATTTATCTTGAACTTAAAAATTCTTATCTGTAAGCTTTCTTTTGAAGTTCAAAAACTTAAAATATGTAGTAATTGAAGGTCTTTATTGTTATGCTCTTGGTATCTTTTAGCATTTTTTGGTTCTTCTATCGATGTGTGTGACTAAAGACATGCTGTTCTTTATCTTTGTTTTTCTAAAAGCACTTTTTGTGTTTAGAGAGTTAAACAGCATGATATTTTCTTGTATTCGGAAGGATGGTCTAGTAGTCATTTGACATTTACCATTGCTTTTGAATACAAATAAAATCCAAGTGGTTTATGAAAAGAGGACACTATTTCTATCAGTGACTTAAATTAAACGTCTGGTTGTTATATCTACCCTACTCTCTCTGACTCTAAGTTTAGTGAAATGTTTATTTGTATTTGATATAAATCTTTTGTTATTTCACATCCAATTTGGTCTTCTTCGTTTTTGTATGTTTGGCACAGAGTCTAAAAGCAGCATGCTTTGGATATAACAAACTGATATGTAAAAAACTGAACGGTTCTGAGCATCTTTAGTGATAGCTTATAATGGCTCTTTTGTTCCTTTTTGCCAAGAAGAATTAAATGAAATCTACTTGATTTTAATAGATCTTTACAAAAACTATTTAAAATTTTTAAATTGGTTATTAAAGACGTAATAATTCTCCCATTTTCAGTTTTTAACATTAGTCTTGAAAAAAGTTCAATCGCATGGTATGTATACCCATTATCAAATATATGATCCACTCATTAACAGTTGACCATGCTTGCTAATGAATTAGGATAACAATATAAGAGAAATGAAGATTTCTCTAGCATCTATCAGCTAAAGTCACAAAACATAATAAATACCAGGTTGGTTGTTAAAGTAAGTTATGTTGCCAACCAGTCGAACTTGCCTAGCTAGTGATTTATGTTTTGAATTTGCAGTTAAAAAAATTGAATGTATTAAATTTGTTGAACATTAGTAACTGAGAACACTTTCTTTAAGGAGTTAATTGTGCTGTGTGAATCTGCTATTCATGTAAAGGAGTTAATTGTGCTGTGTGAATCTTCTATTCATGTCTATTCTATCAGTGGACATTCTAAAATTTGGAGAATTTTAAATCTTAGCCTATTGTGACCGATTTCTTTCAAACATAAAATAGCATCTATAATATGTTAGCATTTCACTTTATATGTCCTAGTGTTTAGAATAGTAATTATGGATAGTTGCTCTTTAAATGACACTTTTAAATAAGTTGAAGCTGCAAACTGGTGGTCTACAGCTGAGTCCAGTCCATAAAGCTGCTTTGTTTGGCCTATAAAATATTTAAAAAGTTGAACTAGTTGCCAACACCTTAAAAATTGGAATAGTTCACATAAAAATTATGAAGTTGGGCTCTCTGTTGGAAATTTGCAGATCTAGCAACATTGGACTCAGTCTTTCTGGGAAGACAAATAGGGTATACCTCTCTCTGGCGATTCTCCAGTCCTCCACCATTCCTACCAGGCGTGGTACTTTTGTACTTTTTTTTGTATTATCTGTCTATCCCCAGTCTACAAGCTGACAATCAAGAATGTAGAGGTTTTTAAAGGGTATTTCTTATTTCAAAACAAATCGTTCTTTTTAAGTCCAGTCTGATAAACTATATTAACAGACAATAGAGAGTTAATTGGTCTACTTAAATGAGTTCTTCATTATTTTAGGCATCAGAGCTTTGGCCAAAGGGTAGAAGGTACAGCAAGAGACAGAATTCAGCTTAAAATTAGCTAAACACTTTAATTTCATCCACTGCCATCCAAAATGGACACTTCCACTCAGTGTTCAAACAAGAGTGTTCTAAAAAAAGTTTCCTGAATTACAAAGAGAGCTGAGCTAGTTTATTAAATTCCCTCCAACTTCAAGGCTGTGATTTAAAGTTACTTATTTTAAAATGAAATGAATTTATTTCCAGTGCTCAGTATTTGAATCTTGATTTCTTTGTTTATAGCATTGAGAAAAATCTTAATACTATTCTTTCTCCTCTTCTTCTGTGGGTAGCCCTATTTAGTCTTCTAGGTGTACTGAGGTTGAGGTTGTAGAATGACAGATTACTCCACCACCCCTTTGAGGGAGACTGACAGCGCCCTGGCTCATGGAAAACTCAATGAGGCTTTCTATAAAGATTTTTCTAACTCCCTTGATCTTCTCTGGATGTTTATTCTGTTTCTTCTTTCAAATTTCCGTTGATTCAATAAAAAACGGTGACATTTAGAAATAAAGTTCAGAGAGGATTTGAGCAGGTGTTGGTGATATAAACTATTTGCTGAGTGCCCATTGTGTTTTATTTCTAAGAATTGTTTTGTGAGCATATGCTATATATTGTATTTATAAGTGTTCGAGGACTGGGTGGATAATCTACCATCTTCCTGTGAATGTCATGTCACAGTGGACTTAGAATTTTATTTCATTTCAATCCCCTAATATTACTTAATTCTCCTAGAGACTGAGGTTTAAAGATTGCCCAGGGGGGACAAACCTATCCATTAAATCCAGCAGGCATAGTTGAATTTGAGTTTGAGAATATTTTGTTTTCTATTAAAGTTAAGTGGTCTGGAGGAGAGGAATACTTTTCACCTTGGAGTATTGAGTGGTGTGAAGTTTGAACAATTTTCTCTTATAAAAGTCTGAAAACTTGGAAATAAAGAGGCAGCAAAAATAACACTGACTATTGAAGCAACGCTGTGGTGGCATTTACAGCAGCACTGCCCTGCGTGTGTAGAGTATGTGGAGCGCTCCGTCTGCATACTTTTGGTGCCTAATATTGTGGCTGGGCTGGTCAGCTCCAGCTTTTGTGCAACTAAATTTTAGCATATTTTTGTAATCTGAATAATCTTGTATGCTTTCTCTGATATTCATATTTTTTGCAAAAAGAATAAGAAATGTTTTATAGAGTTCCGAGGGAGTTCTAGGGACAGAACGGAGTCTTTCTGAGCTAGTGACACTTGTTTAAGCTTGGCATATTTTTTGACACTCTCTTTTATATTCACAATTATTTGTAAGACCGTCCCTAAAAGAATAGTATGATATTAGAGTAACTACTATTCAGATGCTCAAGCTATCTGTAAATATGTCTTCTGTGTCCTTCTATCCATTAGACCATCTTTTTAAAACTGTGATTGGTTCTTGTAATGTTAGAGAGGCCAGAGGGTATAATATTTTCTCCCTTTTGTTTTTTGGACCAAGGATAATGAAGATAGCTAATAATAGCTATCATTTATTATAGTTTGTGCCATACACTGTGCTAAGTGTTTACACACAGTGTTTCATTTGTCTTTACAACAGCCCTGAGGAAGAAATTAACCCCGTTTTCAAATGAAAGGATTAAGGTCCAGAGAGGTTAGATAGCTCACAAGTAGTAAGTGGTAGAACATATTAAAATGAATCCATATTAAAATGAATTCATTTTAATATGTTTTCAAAGTCTAAGCTCTAACCACGAGGGGCTCATGTTCTCCCAGTACCTCGTTCTGCCTCAGACCTGGAGTGACCTAGTGTTCTCATTTGCTAGAACATTTCCAGCCCATTCTTGTTATTTTGAAATTCTGTCAGGTTTAGCATTTGTGCTTCACTGTTCCCTTCTGTGGTCCAAAGTGTCCTGGTGTGTGTGATAAATTATATGGTCATCCTATCTCAGGCATCATGCTGTGCTTGATCACTCTAAACATCATCAGAATGCTACCTTCTCTTTTCCCTTCGGGATATTTGATAGGTGACAAGTTTTGGATATCTTACTGTGTACATAAAGTGGATTTACAAAACAGCTAATTTTGTAATGAAGAGCAAATTTTCCCCACCGGCTTTATTTGTAAATACTCTTCATTTCATACTAAGTTCCTTGAGGAGAAGTAGAAAGTCTTGCCCATTTTTGTGTCTTGTACCACACCTCGTTCATAGTTGGTATCAACAGGAATTTCACAAATGAAATTTGAATAAGGATTTATTTAAGCATGTGCTGACACACATTTGTTTTTACAGATATTTCATTATCTATAAAAGCTCCCTCCCAGTTGTAGCAAATACTTAACCATTGCAGAGTAAAGGAGAATACTGGGTGTATATTTTGAGTAAGTTGTCTCTGGGTTAAAAAGAAGGAAGTTCATTGAATGTCTCAGTACCTTTGGCAAAAAATAATTGCTATAACTAGTCTGTACCGGTTTCCCCGTATATGTGATTTTTCACAAAACTGATGATATTTTTGTACAAAAGGCAAAGTCTCTGATAAAATGATTTGTGCATCTATCCTCAGATGAAATTTTTAGTGCATTCAAATGAAAGGAACTTTTTCATTGTTTGGTACATAGTGATACTGGATATTTGTTCTTTTAGTACATCTAGTGGCTAAGTCTCATTTTTAAGGAAATGTTGATTGATATATGTTCAAAAGTATTTAACCTAACAAAATCACTTGAAAGGAAAATCTGTATGAGATGTATATGTCTCAGCTTGCTTTAATTTTTAACTGCATTTCTGAAGATGGGATGGAAACTGGATTTGATGTGGATGAGTTTGTCTTATTGATTCTCCATGTTCACATTATTTTGTCTTACAGAATAATGTGAATTTTTATGGTAGTTCTGACATGTAATGGCAACTTTAAATTTCTGCTTTGTGTGTGGTTCCTATTGTGTGATAAATACATAAGTAAAGATTTCTGTAAATAATAATTAACAGAGCTTCCATACAAGTATATCACTAGCTTTCCTGGATGTGGTACTCTAAACACTGCTATTGCTTTTGTGTTTTTCAGGCAATATAAATGTAAGTAAACATACATTAATCATTCAGTTTGGGGGACTAAAAAAAAACATATGTCTTGCATAGTATAAAATCCGAATTCATGATCAGATTATGGGAAGAATGGGATGTGTTTTATGTGATGATAGATGCAGCGCTATATGCTCAGGGATTTAGAGGCTTCCTAACCTCAAACCTGCTTTAAAATTGCCAACAGTGAAGAAAATCTTCATTTATTGACAAAATGGTAATCGTTTATCGATTGCTCGGACAAACTTAGGACCATCCCTCCCTTCTCCATTTCCCCCAGGAGTTGTCTTTTTCTTAATCCCCAACCAGAAATGGTAATTAAAATAACTCATTGTTGTCAAAATTTTCGAATGTATGATAAATGAAGCCTAGTAAATAGTGAAAATATGAGAAAGGTGATTAAATCTGACAATTTTCCTGTAAAAGGCTTGAGATGATAAATATCTCCTGTGATTAGTTATTAATTTAGTGCAAGGGATTTGCATCAGCCTAAAATATTTTATGAACTGTGGCATAAAGAAATATTTTAGCAGATAGGTACACACATGTTTAACCAGAGGAGAAATTGCTGGAATTTGATTGGTAATAATTAAAAATGGCAGACCTGACACATATGTGCCTGGGCTATTTTCTGTGTGACAGTCCTTTCAGAAATTAAGAAAGAGGACACGAAGACGTGGAGACATGAAGAATGACAGAGTACTTGCAGCTTGAACCCTTTGCTTCGTGAAAACGGAAAGGTTTTAGGTATATTATTCCCCAGCTGATAAAATATTTAATTTAAAGTAGTATCAAATAACTCCTCACTTACTGAAGCCAAAAGATCAGACTTGTTTCATTAACAGTTATGGTTGCACTACTGATGATTTCCCTTAAATTGAATGTGAATTTCTTTATATTTAAAGAAAAGAAGAAATGATGATGGTGGTTGTAATGAAGTGCTGTATCGTGTTACTGTCTGGCTGAATCCACAGCAGTCACTCTGTTGGTGGCGTAGATCATTTTGTGGCTGCATAATGTTTTGTGTATGAGTTTCTCTCCTGGTAAGGAGGACCTGTGTCTTCATCTTGGGCCCCCTGCCCCCATCTCAGCACCCCCTAGCATCTCGTGTAGGGCCCAGCTCAGAGAAGCCATTTAATACCTGCATGGTGCAAGAATTATAAATGCTGCTTTTGTAGGATGTATAAATCTGCCTTTAAATTTGGCTTGAACTCTGGCTGAAATCCAGGCGGTTGGTTCAAATGCCCTCTTTCTTCCAGATTTATTTATTTCTGAATAAAGTTGAAACTTCATAAGGTGAGGATTTAATGTCATTGTCTGGATTCGGATAGAGCTTGCTTTATGTATTGCATGCTATTTATCTGAAACCCGTAGCCTCATTTTTTGAACAATAAATAGGATTTTAATGTTGAATCCTTGGGTTTGCCCTTTTAATAGGGTCTTTGGAATACTTCTAAATGAAGAACCAGAAACTTCACTTGCCTTTCATATGTAATGATACCTTGTGTTAATTGAAAAGATGCAAAGGAGACAGTTACAGCTTTTTTCTGCTTCTTGGTGAGAAAAGTATGACTGTCTGAGGGAAAAAAAAACACAGTTTTGTTCTTAACTCGTCTTGTAGCACTTTTAAGTTCTGTTCTTTAAAGTATGTTTAATATTTGGTTAATTGCTACCATGAACCTAAACATACTGATTAAGGCCAGGTTCACATTAGAACAATTATCTGGTTAATTGCTCTGGTGCAAAAATAGGCTAAAAAATCATCAGAACATCAAGTTGTGAAAGCACTGGCAGGAGTTTCAAAACCACCAAGCATACCTACTGCAAATCACATCAGCAAAGCAATTAATTTAGGCTAATTGCTTTTCTGTTTGTTCAAGATGCACTTTGGAACTGTCTTTTGAAATCGTGGCAATTAAGATTAGTAAGCAGTATAATTAAAGAATGTTAGAATAGTCACTATTTTTCAAAAGTGGTAACTATTCCGTACGAACCTATATAGTGTATCTATCACTCGTGTAGGGCTGCGAAATAATTAAAGCAAAATAAGAGTTTTTAGATATTTACAAGATTTCCTATAAAAATAAATTGAGAAGTAGATTACCTGTACAGGAGCTGTAGCATGGGGTTATCTTTAATCTTTAATTATCAGTTAGGATTATCTAATTTCAATATGCATGCTAAGTTGCCTTGTTCACATAGGAGAAGAAATACCTAGCCACCGAAGATGGCACCGGCTAGTGATATTTCCTCTAGCCGAATGTGTATTTGGCTTCTCATGTGGCTTCTCATAAAGTAATCAGGATTTTTAATGTCTTAAAAACCAGATTAGGCACACTTCATGTTATTGAAGTTTTCCATTATTGAGTATTATAATTTTGGCAGCATCAATTTGTCTAAAATTGAAAACTAGTTGAGTTTCCAACTGTTTCTCTATGAAGCAATGTTGTAACAGATTCTCAGCTGAAAAAAAAATGGCAAGTTTAGGAATGAGTTCTTCATTGGAAAATGTAGAAATGTCAGTGGGGGAATTAGCCATTACCCGACCCCTCCTCTGCTCACCATGTTGTCAAACAGCAAGTAGCTCTTTCTTTCACCTCTCTCCTTCCATAAGGAGCAATTCTTACCATTCAGTGTGTTTGGTGGCATATCCTGCCCCATGAAATTCTCCAAAACAAACAGATTTTATTGTATTAAGGACTGTGGCTCAAGATAAATCTTGCAGAGACACACATCTTAAAGAAAGTCTTGGTAGCAGTTATCATTTTGTGACTTTCCGAGGCTGTGATAAGAAATTTAGAAAGATATTCATTAAAATGAGATTTGACACAATAATTTAAAGATAAGTTTCAAGTTTTGCTTGGCATTATACTTTTTGTTGGATGAAAGATATAAAAATTGTTGTCTTTAATTTATTTCCTTTTATTTTATTTCTCCTGAATTCAGGATGAATAGCTAGCTGACTGTATCACAAAACTAAAATTTTCTCTAGTGATCATTTTCATGGAGAAGAACAAACGTGTATATACTTTTTATAGTGATAGATTTTTCTTTATTTTTTACACATTTTGTAGTCTCTAGAAGTACTTCATACTCGATCCCAATTTCTTGCTGATGCTGTTTGTTGTGGAATCTTTAGTTAGACAGTTGCTTGTTGAAGGTAAAGCCATCAAGTCAGATGAAAATAAATGTATTGATTAATTCAATAGAAACGTGCTGAGGACCTTTAGACCAGAAAAGCAACCAAAGAAACTTACATGATGATATCAGTCACTGGGACTGGTTGTTGGGTATCTTTTGAAATCTGTCATTGAAGCAGCAGAAGAAATGTTTGGTGGAAAACTCAAGCTAGTACTTCTTCTTGGCCTTCTACAAACTTGGATTCTACAATTATTTAAATAATAAGAATTTAAATAATTCTACAATTATTTAAAGTTTTAAGAATTTGTCACTATTTTGCACCCTTCAGAAGATTGCAAATTACAGCCATAACTTTTTCCCATCCCTGTATGCATGCCTTTGTGCAGTGTGATGCTGCCTAGCCTCCCATCCGTAGGTAGCATCCATTTCCCTATCCTTCTGCATCTAGGCAGGCTTTGTGACTTTTTCTAACCAATAGTATATAGTGGAAATTATGTTCTGAGGCTTCCAAGCTTTGGCTTAAGAGACCTAGCAACTTCTGTTCTCGCCTTTCTGGAATGCTGCCATCACCTGAAGAAGCCCAGGCCAGTCTCTTGATATAGTGAATGAGACCAGGAGAACTACTCAGCTAAGCCCAGTCCAAATTGCTGGCCCATGGAGTAGTGAGCAGATAAGCGCTGTTTTTTTGTTGTTGTTGTTTGTTTGTTTTGTTTTGTTTTTTTAAGCTACTAAGTTTTGGTGTAGTTTGTTATACAGCAGTTAATTACAGAGATTTTATAGCGACTCTGTGTTAAGAATTTTATATTGTTAGGTAAGGTACCAAGAGTGTTTTAGTTATTATCTTATTTCATCATCACATTAACTATGACATAGGTATCGTTATACCCTGTTTTATAGATGAACTAAAATGAAACTCACAGAGGTAAAGTATCTTGCTGACGATCACAGCTAGTAAATGCAGAGTCAGGATTGAATGTAGATATGTCTGACCTCAATCCCATCTATCAAACTGCCTCCTACAGCTTATTCTGAGTTTAAAAATATAGTTGGTTGCCATAAGCAGTTAAATCTACCAGTGGAGTCTATTGAATCGAAGTGCTAGCCAAATAGCATTATAATAAAATAAATATCATTGAATGAAATAAATATTACAATAAAATAACATCCATTTGCAGTTTCTCGTGATACTATTTAATCTTGAGTATTCATCTAAAAGATGCGTGGAAAAAAAGACAGCTCTACTGGTGTCATACGAGCTTTGAGTCTGAAGGGAACAGTGTGAATATAGATTTAAAAATACATAAATATAAGGTCTCAATTTTATGCATACAGTTGAGACTTGAACAGTGTGGGGGTTAGGAGTGCTGACCCCCTGCACATCTGATAATTGGCGTGTGTACTTTTGACTCCCCCAAATATAACTGCTAATAGCCTGCCATTGACTGGAAGCCTTATAGATCATAAGAAGTCAGTTAACACAATTTGTCTATGTTGTATGTATTATATACTGTCTTGTTATAATAAAGTAAGCTAGAGAAAAGAAAATATTACTTTAAAACTCATAAGGAAGAGAAAATACATTTATAGTACTGTATTGTATTTATTTAAAAAATCTGTGTAAAAAACAGACCATTGTGGTTCAAATCTGGTTGTTCAGTGGTCAATTCCTATATTAAAAACAATTTTAGGTGTTTTATAGTTTTAATAGTATATTCTGTTTTACTCAATTGTCACATTAGGGAGAAATGAAAAGGAAGAGACCCTCTCTTAGAAGGAAGTGTTGTGGCTGGAGCTTAATCACCATATTTTTACCTTCAGCATTTGTGTCTTCTAATAATAAGTCTTATAAGGACATAGCTTCTAGGGCATATGTAAGTAATGGCACTTAATACTTACCACAAAAATCCCACAAATACAAGCGAGGATCTTTTCATTTTTGAAATGCTTTTATTGTTAGTTTTAAGTATCACCTTAATAACTATACATCAATAAACCAGTTAGTAGTAGTTGATTTTGACATATGTATCAGTGCTCATCTTATCATTTACCATAACAGCACACTAATCGGACCTGCCTCAGGGTTTTATTGCCTGTTAAATAAAGTCTGGGACATTTCCTCCATGATTTATTACAGTATTTTGAGAACTGGTTTCGTTTGGGAAAAGCAGTTTCCATTTGTTTTCCTTCTAACTTGAATTTAAGCTGAATTCTTATTTTTGGTTTTGCTTAATCTCTTCTTTCCACCAATAAATCACCAGTGTATTTTACTATTTTGATATTTTATTGTATTACATGAATATAAACAAATATTTTGCTTTGTGTGAATATATATCTAGAAAATCTTACTTGATGTTTGGGGAGAGAAGAGAGAGAGAAGTTGCGTTTTTGTCTACTAGTTTTAATTTACACTCAGATGGTTTATAAATTTCTTAGAATGTTACATTGATAGCAGCATAGGTATTAAAACTGTATCTGGACATTGTGACTTTTCCATGTTCCTGGGCTCCTAATCGGAAGCTCAGTAAATCTGTGTTGATTGATTACATGGCAATCAGACCATAAGTTTGTGTTCAAGGTAAAAGGAAAAAAAAAAAAAAAAAAAAGAACTGCTCAAATTGGTCAAGAAATAGAGCAAGTCAGAATAAGTCATTCAAAATAGTAAACTTCATTTAGTGGGTATAGACATAACCTTTAAAAACGCTTGCAGAGTTAAAGAGATTCTAACTGAAGGGTTAAAGAGACACTAACTGAATTCTCTAACAGAGAGTGGTGGTTTGTGTGTGAGGTATGTGGAGACAATTAACTGACAACATGTTAACCTTACTGGATTAAGAAAACTGAATGAAGAAGGTGGAGTAGGGGGAAGAAAAACCCAGAAGAAACATGATATCCTTGTGACAGCCATTTATTGGGAAAAGGGATGACAAAATGTGTCAAGACAATGCCCTGGCTTCATTAAATTGAATAATCAATTTGGAAAAAAAAAAAAAAGAATTGTGTTCCATAACATTTCTTTCTGCAGATTTATAGACATTTATGGGATAACTGTCTTTGAAAAATATATATTACTTACCATAGAGTTAATATTTTGTTCATTATAGTCTTACTGAAATTAGAAATGTTTAGTAGTTTATATCTTTAAAGAGATGTCCATCTTCTTTTTGGTTCTGAGATTTTTCTTCACAAGTTTATTCTCAGTATGGAGACATCATTATGTTACAGAAGCGCTTTTTGGGGGGTGATGTCTCTTGGCAGACATCCATCTCCAAGTAGAATGTAACAGTGAAGCTTGTAAGAGGCAGAGAAGTAGAAAGTAGCACCAAGGAGGCCCTGACAGATATTTAGACATCCACACAGACATTGCTGCTACTGGAAGGTCCTCTCCCGTTTTGAAAATGTAGCTATTTAGGAAGGGACAAGGTCACAGTAACTTCACAGTGTTACACCCCTGTTGATTCTTGTATGCACATTTATTTTACTTGTGATTCTTTTTCCATTGACAGTATTTTTCTAATGTTTACTTTGAATGGTTGCATTTATCTTCACTAACTTGTCGCTGTTGCACAGTGTGTTTCAGTCCACTAAGTTAGTTCTGTATGTGCATATTGCATTTGACAAAGTTTTTAGAATTTCTGATGATCCACACTGATGGGCTTGGGAGTGTATATGAGAGAAACATGGGATAATAGTTGGTAGCAAGAAATTCCAATGCGCCCCTCTCTCTGCTTTGTTAACACTCATATTAGCATTCATTTGCTTCTTTGTTGGGAGGATAGGTGTCCTGTGAGCATTTAGTTAGAACAAACTGCCTAAAATTAAATTTGGACTGTGGTTAATCTTCAGAACAGTTTATCCTCAGGCAGGTAATCAAAAGTGTAAATGTGTTATTTTGAAGGTTCTATTAAAGCTTTATTTAAAAGTGCCAATCATATGCAGATGAAAATTCCAGACTATAGAAAAAAATATATTCTGATCATCAGTAATGAACTGTAATCATTAAAAAAATTTTTTTTTAAGTTTGTTTATTTGTTTTGAGACAGAAATCACAGGGGAAGGGCAGAAAGAGAGGGAGAGAGAGCGAATCCCAAGCAGGCTCCACACTGTCAGCACAGAACCTGCTATGGGGCCTGAACCCACAAACTGTGACCTGAGCTGAAACCAAGAGTTGGACCCTCAACCAACTGAGCCATCCAAGAGCCCCATGAATTGCAGTCATTGACTTCAATAATCTCAACTGACTGAGCCATCCAGGAGCCCCATTGATTGTAATCACTGATTTCAATAATCACATTTGAAGCTAGGTACATTTTTTTTTTAAATTTAATTTAATGAATTTATTTTTTAAACTAGGTCCATTTAGAAAAAAATCCAAAATCTTAGTGTAAAATAATTTTCTCAATAAAATCATGTATACACATATATATTTATATAAATTTCAGAACGGTAAACATATCCAACTGGATTGTTTAATTTTAAGTATTTTTACAAGTGAAACTTACTTCCAAAGACTGTAAAATGGGACAATCAACAACTTTTGACTTTCTATCTTAAGGGCAACAAGGAAGAAATTTTTGTTCAGTTTCTATTTAATTTTCTGTGACTATTTATGACATTCACAAATTATGTCATTCATTTTGACATGCAAATGAGAAAATGAGTGACTTTGGGATTCAGATCTAAAGAGCTCTCACAGGTGCTCAGACATGTTGCCTCCATCTATTGCCTATTCCCGTCCCTCCCAGAAAAAATAGCATGATTTCTAAAGGAGACGTAGTTTTTCTACAAGCCTCCATAAAAGGAGTCTTTATTCTCCTTTCTGATCCATTAGAGAGCACTGGACTCTCAGGTAATTCTTCCCCTTTGATTTGTGTCTTCTTCTTTTATTTAAAGCTGTGGTCTATTTTTTGTTGCTGTAGTCACTGATGACATTTTCTCAGGTAGTTTTTTCCCCCTTTAACTTGGATCTTCTTTCGTTCCTTAAATCTGTAGAATATTTTCTTTTATTGTTGTCAGTGTCACTGATGACATTTTCATCTGATTCTTGACATATTCATTTTATAATATATGGCATTGTATGGAGTTTTTTGGTCAGTGACATTTTGGCAAACACTTGCCTGTGGCTACCAGAGAAGGTCAGTTAGAAATAAATTACTCTTGAAAGGCTTCTCTGCAATACTAACGAATAGGGGCTTGCAGTGGGAGTTGAGAGTCTGGGGCCCTTTGTGTTCTTGTTTTTCTGTTATTCCAAACTTTTGTCATTGAGTCAGTCACTGTATGTGTAACCTTGGTAAACTTATTTAAGTTCTCTTTTATAAGATTGGGGTAATGAGAACCTACCTTAGTGGAATGTTTGGAGGCTTAATCATGTTTCGAAAGCACCTTGAGTATGAATCATTAGTTCATCATTAGAATGGTAGCTTGGGTGGTACCAGTTGTGACTGATGCTTCATCACCATTATAGCCTCATAGTTTCCTTCAAATTGACAACGGACATCTTAAGTCATATGGTTTTTAAGATAGTAGCAGACTCTTGAAGGTTACTTAATTGCTTATCGTATAGTAACACTGAAGTGTTTGCAATTTTTACAATTATCTGAAGAAAATAAGACAATTAGAGTGTACTAATTGTTATATATTTTCACAAACGAGTTTTCAGATTAAATGGACAAAGTACATTCAGATTCAGAAGTAGAGATTTAAAAAGAAACACAACAGTGTCTCCTACTTATATTGCCATAAAATAATTTATATATAGCTACTTACCTTTGTGAAATGTTTTCACTCACAGCTTTTATCCAAATGTATTTTAAGGAGTTACACTTTTCAAAAGATACTTTAACATTACACACACACACACACACACACACACACACACACACACACACACACATACATGCACGATGTGGGTAATGAGAGATTATGTGAAATTCAATATATTCTATGAAGCAGGGCTTTTAATTTCTAATTTCTAGTTCAGTTGAGAAAATGTAATGACTGAAAATTAAGAAAAATTAACTATTTACTTTGAATGTTTGTATGTTATTCTGAATTTAATATATTCCAAGAGTCACAGGATTTGATTTGGAAGTAGTTTCAGCCTTCTGTGCTCCTGAGCTCCTGGCTCTTCATCCATTGCATATATTCTCTCTCTGTGTTTCTCTCTCTCTCTCTTTCATTCCATCTTCGTACCACCTTTTCCTTCATCAATCATCTGGGTCTATTTAGTTAACATACAAAATCTTACTCTGACTATATGACACTCAAAATGCTTCTTATAACTACAAGATCAGTTTCTTAAAGTGTTTTTAAAATCAGGTTATTTATTATTGATTGAAAAAAAACTGTGATACACCCTCCTAACTTTAGAGCTTGGACAGGTCTATGAGAGGTTTTAAAATCCAGAGAAGTCTCCGGAGTGTGTGTTTTGCAGGAGTGGAGCAGGGAGGACATAGTGGGCTGCCAAAGGGCAAACCGCTGGAGGGAAGACATTGCACATGCTGATTTCCCTTTGCTCTGTCTCGCTCTGTTTTTCCAGCCCTGTGGCTTGCAGGTTTATTAAAATGCTAATGATGTTTATTCTGCTTTTATTGGCAGCTCTCCAGATTTGATTATTGATATATCTGAATAACAGTGGAATGCAACATCAAAGTCTCACTTGACTATTCCTTAGATTTTTGTCAGTAGACAGATAAATACTGCAATGTCAGATGGATCATATAGACTTTTTTTTTTATCTGTATAAATGTGAAATGTTATAAATGAACTGTCAGCTGTTTGGAAATGAACTTTTATTGGGATGGAGAGGGTCTCCTGGGGGCTCCTTTCTTAGGAGAGTATACTATCCCACTCTCTGAGGAACAATCGTATTTCCAAAAACAAGTTGTCTGAGTGGGTTTGTGGGTTTGCACTGTTGTTCTCATTTTCCAGACTTTGATATTTCACATCCTTCACAAACAAATTAAAGTGTATACTAAAAAACTGCAGAATAATCCAGGGCCTGGGTGGTGCAGTTGGTTAAGCGACTGACTCTTGATTTCGGCTCAGGTCATGATCTCATGATTCGTGAGATCAAGTCCTGTGTTGGGCTCTATGCTGACAGGGTGGAGCCTGCTTGGGATTCTCTCTCTCCCTCTCTTTGCTCCTCTTTCTTTCTTTTACCCTCTCTCTGTCTCTCAAAATAAATGAATAGACATTAACAAAAAGAATAATCTGGGGTGCCTGGGTAGCTCAGTCGGTTGAGTGTCTGACTTTGGCTCAGGTCATGATCTCACAGTTTGTGAGTTCGAGCCCCCCCCCCGTCAGGCTCTGTGCTGACAGCTCATAGCCTGGAGACTGCTTCAGAATCTGCGTTTCCCTCTCTCTCTGCTCCTCCCCCACTCACACTCTGTTTCTCTCTCAAAAATAAATAAACATAAACAAACAAACAAAATAATCCACTTGTGACTAGCAAGGGATAGAGGAGTTGTCCTTTTCATATCTGTTCTTTCTGAAAATTTACACCACAAACCATTAGAAATGAAAAGAACTTCTGAGAATACCCCCTGTAACTCCTTCATTGTGCAGTTCTGAAACAGGTGCAGAGATCATCTGTAACTTGTCAAGCTTTACTCAGCTTGCTGGTGGTGAAGGTGGTGCCTGAATGTTGCTTCCTCTTGACTCATACATAGGCTGCTGCATCCCGCTTTGCTTGAGCTCCTTTCTCATTGTTCTTATTAGCTGGCCACTTATTTGCCACCAACACTTATTTCTTTCATGGCCTACAATGTGTCTCTGGATTGTAGGCTGTTGTAATTCTTGTATGCTCCTTTGAATGACAAAATAACACACACACTTAAGTAAATTTTTAGTAAATATTTTTAAAACAGTGAGACAACCTAAATTACTGCCATTCAGACATTTATACTGTTTACATTTTGATGAACATCTTTTCAGATGTACACATATGTATGTGTACTCCCCCTACTTCCTTTTGGAATTTCATTGTGCATACTATTTTGCAATCTGTGTCTGAAAGTCAACAGTGTACTATGGATTTATTTTTGGTTTAATGAATATAGATTTATGTCACCATTTTGTATGGTTTCATGTGTTTCAGCACAGTGTATTTATACAATTTCTTATTGGTAGACATTCAGCTATTTCCACTTTTTATTCCTATAAATAACTGTAAAGTAAACATTCTTATACCTGTATATTTGTACACTTTTATTTTTGTCCTTAAGGTTAAATTCTTCAGTGGGAATTTCCGCATGTGAGTGAATACATACCTAAATTTCTTATACATCATGCTTAACTCCCTGTAGAATATGTAAGTCTGGATCCCCGCAGAAGAGTGTCTGTTTCTCCATACTTATGCCAATTCTTGATGCTCTCACAACTATTTTGGAGCACTTAAAAATGACTTTAAGGTTTAATAGCTGAAAAAATAACTTGTAATAAATTATGTAGCCACAAGTATATTTTCCACTAAGAGACAGTGTAGCGTAGTGGTTATAAGCACAGGCTCTGGGGCCACACAGTCTGGATTTATACCTGGCTCTGCCACTTCCTACACGTTTGTCATTAGGCAAGTTACTTAACCTCTCTTATTTTCTTATCTGTAAACTTGGGATTCCAGTAATATTTACTTAGGAAGTTTTTGTACGATTTAAATGTGATTATACATGTAAAGTACTCAGAAAAGTTTCTGGCACATAGTTAATTACTCAACATATGCCAGCTAGAATAAGAATTATTATTACTGTCAGCCAATGAGCATTCAATTTCTATCTACAGTGTGTAGCATATAGTATACGGTGCTGGAATGTGCAGTTTGAAAAAAAACCATGAGACATTGTCACAGTGATCAAAAACATTCACCATATACTAGAAGAAATAAGACATAAATAAATGAAAAGTTACAAATGTAAGTTAAATATAACAACACAAAACTGCATCGTAAGAACAGACTTGGGCTAAAACATTACGAGTTACCAAATATGTGATATATTCATGCAACAGGACCCTCTTAGAGTACTTGGAAAGGCAATAGTGAAGTTTGCTCTCTGTTTTGTATTCTTATTTTGCACCTTGACCAAAACTTTTTGTAATGTAGGGTGATCGTATGTCTCAATTGGTGTAGCATGGTCCTGATTTATGTCTGGCTTAATGTCATGGTTGGATGATAAATGATACGGTTGCCCTGTTGCCAGTTGATATCTTCTTTCTGTGGTTGTCATTGTGATGACAATGTGATGTTAAATTCTTGTTGTAGCCTGGGAGTTCTTTTGACTATTTGTAGTCAAAATATAGTTCTTTTGACTATCATTGCTCATTTGTTCTCTTTTTTCCTTTCATGGTTTAACTTAGGAGACAGTCTTGTTTCTAGGTGCTCAGGGGAAAGCTCATTCTTACCTATCATGTACTGCTTAAAATGTTAGGAGGGAAACCACGGAAAACTTTTATTGCCAGGTTTTAGATGATTCAGCATGTTGTATTGAGGTAGCAATTGAGATTTTATTTCTCTAAAACCAAAGGGAGAAATATTTCAGGGTGAATAATGGCAGTTGGGTGGAAAATTTTAGATTTATAAATAAAACAAATCCACTCTTTCTTAGAGTTCTAACATGTTATTTTGCACAGAAGTGTGCTTGTAATGCTAAACACATTTGGAGCAATGGATAGTTCTCCATATCTTCAGTACAGATTTTTAAAAATGTTTTAATGTCCTGCATTGTTGACATCTTAGCCCATTTCCCAATATTTGATTGTCAGTTGAACCTTCTTATCTGCTATCCTTGTCATTGATGTCACAGTAATACATTGAAAGGATTGAGAGTTTAGTTTTTGCATGATGAATAAATGGCAAGGAAGAGGATAGAGGAACAGAGATTGACTGTATGATGAGCCTTGGCAAAAATGAAATATTTTAAGCTCTTTCATTATAACTGTCTCTTAATTAGATATTATCAAATGTTAGAGGAAAATTCTTGTCACATCTGGATTTATTATGTAGGAAATTCATGCTCTGAATCATAACAGGCCTAGATGACTTTTTTCTGATGAGAGTATTGTAATATTAGTGTTTGATTTGGCACAATTTGTATTCCTTTTTTTCTTTTGGACCATTTATTTTGTGCCTGGCATTGTGCTTAGTACTGGCAATACATAATTAACTAAGGAATGGGTCTGTGCCCTGGGGTCAGGAAAAGGGCTAATAAAACCAGTGACTGGGGCGCCTGGGTGGCTCAGTCGGTTAAGCGTCCGACTTCGGCTCAGGTCATGATCTCGCGGTCCGTGGGTTCGAGCCCCGCGTTGGGCTCTGTGCTGACAGCTCAGAGCCTGGAGCCTGTTTCAGATTCTGTGTCTCCCTCTTTCTCTGACCCTCCCCTGTTCATGCTCTCTCTCTCTCGGTCTCAAAAATAAATGTTAAAAAACAAACAAACAAACAAAAAAAAACCAGTGACTAGCCACAGGGTTTTAAAAACATCCTTGGACATTATTACAAAATAACAGCAGAAACCACTAATGCTTACTTAGTCATTGTTCTAACTACTTTCTGTGTATTAAACCCCTAATAATGCTGTCTGTCAGGTTGATACTGTTATTATTGCCTTTTTTTTTTTTTTGAGAGAGAGAGAGAGAGAGAGAGAGAGCGCGCGCGCACAAGTGAGCAGGGGAGCCAGAGGGCGGGGGAGTGGGGGAAGAATCTTAAGCAGGCTCCATGCTTAGCGTGGAGCCTGGGATCATGACCTGAGCCGAAATCAAGAGTCAGAAGCTTAACTGACCGGGCCACCAAGGTGCCCCACTATTGCCGTTTTTCAAGTGAGTGAACCAAGGCACAAGAGATTAAGTTGTCCAATGTCGCACAGGTAGAATACAGCATTCTATCCCAAGTGAATTCTTTTGAGAAGCATTCTTCACATGTGTCTGCTTTGTGTTTGAAAAGCATTATAAGAAGTAATTACTTGTGTAATCCAAGAGTATGTAAGGGAAAATTACTGTATGATATCACTTATTCTTCATTTATTCATTTATCAGCTATTTGTTGAGCACCTACCAGGACTAGGCATTTAGGATAGGGCAGTGAGCAGAACCATTTGTGTTCCCTGCCTTCACAGAGTTTATAGTTTAGTAATCCTTGCCTCTGATATAGTCAAGGGATTTCTGGATAATTGTATAATACTTCTGTTACTTTTCATTTTCATCATTTCTACTCACTCCTTTTAACTCTGCTGAGCACACCCTGAAGCCTTGTTTGCTATTCCTATAATTGGCAAAATTAATGGTCTCCAGTTTGCATGTGTGGATAGTTTTTAATTACTATACACTGCACTTTCCTATCACCTGGATTTTCGAATATTGTACAGTGACTTCAATAAACTGCCTTTCATATGCCAAATTTCATTATTCTAGCTGACAAAAGACGGTACCTGGCTCTCATGTAGATTTTCTAACTTATTTTCAGTGACACATAGGGATATACTGTTTAAAATTCCTATTCCAACTGTATTTCTTTTTACATGTAGAGAAAATGAGTAAGTTTTTACTGTCCTAATGGGAAAGTAATCCTGAGTCTTGAGTTGGTTCATCATTGCCCAGTGGTGTGATTACTTGCCAGCTACCACAGCTGGTAGGTGTGGAAGCCTTGAGATGCCAGTGGCTAGCCACTTGCAGCAAGAACTGACCCACTGGTTGACTTGCATTGGTTTTTTTTGTTTTGTTTTGTTTTGTTTTTTTCCAGCACGCCATGATTTTCTCCCCAGGGTCTCTCACACAGGTGATCGCTGAAGCACAATCTTGGCTGATGAAAAAGACATCTGGCATCTTTCCTCCAGGGACCTCGTGTTTCCCACTGTAGAGGCTTGAAGGGTTGAGGGCTGGCTGACCTTTTCTGGAGGCCCAGAAACGGGGTGGAGAAAAGGGTGGTTGCTTTCAGGTAGGGGATACTGCTTGCTTCACAGCCTGAGTCATGAGCCCTCTGGTATGACTGGCAGCTGACTTCTCTCCAGGGCCCCAGTCAAGGTTCTTACCTTCCTGTGGAATCAAGTAGGCCCAAGGAAGACATGCCTTCCTGGACCACAATTAGGGATTTTTATCATTATTATTTTTAGATCACTGGGACTAAACTTTTCCACTCCTACCCTTCTTCCAACTGTCTCAAATAATATCCTTAATTCAGGTTTCTGACTTTTTTCTTTTTGTTTTTACTTTTTTTTTTTTTTTTTAAACCATGAGGCTCAAACTCAGAATTCTGAGGTCAAGAGTCACATGCTCTACTGATTGGGCCAACCAAACACCCCTTATCATTCAAACTTGTTTCTGGTACTAGTTTTTGCCCTCAGGTAGGGGGATTGCCTCTATGTATATGAAAAGGACTTTTCCTCTGGGATTTTTGTCCTTAATTCGGATGTTAAACTAAACATAGAATATAATTTGTGAAAACCCTTTTCTTATTGATAACTCATTTTTCCCCCAGTAGAATGCCAATCCCATTTTTACTCTGCATCCTCAAAGCTAGTGACTGAGAGCTTTCTTCCTCTACTCTTTATTTCAGAAGTAAGTAGTGGTTTGTCTAATTACTGTACTGTAGTTACAATTATAGAGAAAAGGTCAGTGTAGTCATTGCCAATTAAAGTAGGAAAAAAGCTGCATTTATAACCACCAAGAGCCATTATGTCAATTTAATGCTGTTCATCAGCGTGTAACCCATTTTCTAGGATATATAAATCTAATCTTGGTATTATAGTACACTCACCCTATTAAAGGCCTTTGGTACTGCAGAGAAGAGATTATTGCAAGCAACTTGTATTAATTGTGCATCCTTTCACTCATAGATTTTAGGATCTGGATTATGTAAAACCCGGTCACCATAATGAGTAGAAATAGGCACTCCAAGTCACTGGTTGATTCTTTTATTTTTAGTTATTGGACAAAAGTAAAATAATCTGTTGAGATTTAGGTGTTCTTACTTTTTTTCAGCGACTGTTTCAGGGATATACTATTTAACTAAAATTCTCATTGTGGTTGTGTTTTATTTTATATATGAGGAAAATGTATAAACTTTTACTATCCTAATGAGAAAATATTTCTGGGATCTAAGTTGATTTATCATTGCTCTTTTCACTTTTATATCTTCATGTAGTATTTATGGATTTTTAACAAGACATCATGGATTTAGTACAAGTTAAGAAAATATAATAGAAAATGAAATATTAGTGTTAATTTCACCCCTTATGAAAAGTCTGAAAATACTTCTCAATATATCTTTATATGCTATGTAGGATGTGTCACATTTCACCAGATTTATACAAATTGGAAAGGTTGTCTTCCTAAGTAATCCTTTTACTTCAGTAGTTTTTTTAAATCAAATTGCATAGTGTTTGGAACAATGAAAAAGGGGGTGGGAAAGTTGAGTTTGTCCAGCTTAGACTTGTGAGGGATATAAGAACATACCTACCACTTGATATTCTAGAGTAGATTTCTGTATTCAGGGTGTTTGTGATATTAGGGCAAGCACATTTTGATCTTTATTCTCTGAGTCCTTTATAAATCCAAAAGATGGATTGCTGATTGAAATACCACTATTTATAGGAACCTATTACTTCGGTTCCCTTTTCTTTTTTGAGTAGGGTTCAAGCTGTACCTTTGGGCCTTTGAAGCTTCCCATTGCTGTATTTGCCTGTTCTAGTGTCTTCTATCCTCAAGAGAAAATGTAAGGCTGAGTAAACTTATCAAGGCCTTCTTTTCTAGTTTTAGATTTCAGATGCTATTGTCTTGAATTTTCTAATCTGAATATGTCATGGTTGAGTACATTAAAAGTTTTTTTAAGAAAGATCAAGGTTGAATTCACTGATTATTGAGTCTTTATAGACTGTTCCTAAAACTCCATAGAGCACAATAAACATGACCTTTAAAATAAAAAAGGGTTGGGGTGCCTGGGTGGCTCAGTCAGTTAAGTGTCTGACTCTTGGTTTCAGCTCACGTCATGATCTCGTTTCTGAGTTCAAACCCTGCATTGGGCTCCATACTGACACTGCAGAGCCTGCTTGGGATTCTCTCTCTCCCTCTTTCTCTGCCCCTTTCCTGTTTCTCTCTCTCTCTGTCTCTCTCTCTCTCTTCCTCCCTCCCTCCCTCAAAATAAATAAGTAAATTTTAAAATAAAATAAAATAAGATAAGATAAAATAGTGTTGGATTGAGTTTTGTTACATTTTCTCTTTTAAAAAAAGAACCTTCCTGTAAGAGACATTTGGGCTATTTCCCTGACTAGATCTTCCTAAAACATACTTTCCTAGTGACTTAGAGTTGTAGAATATTTGTTAACAGAATGTATTTTAATAACTCTGTTGCACAGCAAAATGAATTATTTGGAATGGAAAAGAATTTTGGAAAAAAATCATTCCCCCTTCCATTTGTTTATTTTAAAAAACTTACCCAGTTATTTCACATTTCTATGTTGTCCTTAGCTTACTATTTTTTTCTACTTTGTTCAGTGCCATTCATAGGAGTGCATGAAGTGAAAAATCAAATACTACACGATGCATATTATCAGATGGTGGATGTTTGTATATCTAACAGCTAGATCTAACTCTGTATTTTAATTCATTATATAAAGTAAATTACTGAAACTCTTGTTTTTTATTTGAATAAAAACTCTTGTTTTTTATTTGATCATTTCAAGAATGATTAAAAATAAAAGTATATAACTTAAGAGATTTTAAATTTAGCCCTTTGTATAACTAATACTGATCCTCACTATTTTAATTTCCTTATTTTTTGGTGTCTGTTTGTCATGCATAAGAGCTAACTTGTATATTAGAATCAAATTATTATTCTTGGAACTTCAGAATAGAGCAGGAGTATAATTCCTACTATTATTTTTGTTTTTGTTTCTTATTTGACATGTAAAGCTAGATGTATACTTTAAGAAAAACTTCATTTAGACAGAATCATAAAATGATTCCTAAAACTTGTCTGTATGAAAATTGTTGAAAACTTGATATCAAGTGCTTTTATAACAACACATTTATAATTTCTCTAAGTAAGGAAAAATAAAGAATAGAGGTTGATTTAGAGTAAGATGGTAAAATACCAGCAAGCTTTGATACTTTCTGTACTCCAGAAATTTTTGAATCCTTAAGTTGTGAAAAAAAAGACATCTATTCTTTTTTATACTTCAATATAGTATATCTAGGATATACAAATAGGATTTTGTAGCTAGGACAACATTAATGTACATGTCTCTGGAAATTATTTATTGATATCAAGTACACAGATTTTGTTTCTAGGTTGAATATATTTACATTTTATATTCCATAGAGGATTTTGTCCTCTCAGTTAACTTTAAGAACTCAAGAACTCTCTCTCCCCCTCTCTCTCTCTCTCTCTCTCTCTCTCTCTCTCTCTCTCTATATATATATATATATATATATATATATATTCCACAAAAAACAATGCTCTATCTTAAAATCTTATTTTTCTAATGCTTATGCCCCATACATACACATACATACTGAGCACCTATTAGGCATTTATTCTAACACTGTGCTAAGTGCTGGGCACAAAAAGGTAAATAAATAATGTGATTTCTTGTGTTAAGTTGCTCACAGGTGTCAATAAGTAGAAAGGCAGATTTATGAATCAACAGCTATAGTATGATATGATGCTTATTATGATAGAAGTCATGAGAAGCAAAAAAAACCCCAAAACAAACAAAAAAACCTTAACAGGATTATAGCAGATATTCATCCTAAATTTTAATAGTCTATGGTGGATAAGGCTGTACACAACTAACCAGAACTATATATAAGTTGCTTCTTTAAAATTAAAATTAAGTTTTAATCAGTGCCCCATTTTTTACAAAAGGTAGTCTCTTTATTTATAATCCTGTAGTAGTAGTTTCTTGACTCTAGTTTTGTCTTCTTTCAGAGCAGTCTGGGAAGATTATGGTCCTGCCTGATTTCTTTAGGCAGGTCTCTTCAGGGCTAATGGCTGGGCAAATCTCCAGGTTTCCTCTTTATACCCCTTTTATTCATGTTCTTCCACATCACTCTTTGGTCTCTTTTGTCATGTCTCCTTCCCACTCACCCCCATTTCTTTCATTTCATCTTTGAGATGATCTGTAATCCTTTTCACACCATTTTTTTTCTTTCCTGTCTTGAGTTTACCTATCTCTAGTTCTATATTTTCCCTTTCTCTTGTCTGTCTTCCACCCTTCCCTTTTGAAGTTAATCTTGTCTTCCAAATCAAGTGTTCACACCTTGGGTGTTTGATGGTGCATGGAACACAGTCAAGTTCGCCCCTTGCTGCTGACATCATGCTGACATTCACCTGACGGTCCAGTTAGCAGATTTGACAAGTGGGTCTTTGGAATGTGTTGAAGTCCCTACACAGCCCGGGGAAGAAAGTACTGCCTGCAAGGGAAACTTTTGTAAGTTGACTGAGCCATGGACACCAAGGTAATACACATGGACGTCAGTGTCAAAGTTGTTTGAGCATTTTGGACTTTAAAAAACAATTTTAAACATATTTTTACATAATAATTGATCCTCTGTCAGCAGTCCTGACAACAGTGAAAGTGAGTGTTCTTGTGAATTTTACCCTTTACTCAGAGGATAAAACTTTGTTTTCAAGACAGCAAGCTAGTCCTTGATATTTTTTCAGTGAAATTATCCAACTCTTAGTCACAGATGTCACAGTCCCTGGATCAAGTGCTATTCCATTGAATGGTGGGGTTACCGCCTGTTAGATTGGAAAGATGTTGGCTTCCACAATAAAACAATGCTTTATCTTAAAATCTTATTTCTCTAAGGCTTATGCCCCATAAGGCATTTTCAGAAATATTAAGTTTCTTGAGCCTGTCCACTCTGTAAGGTATGTAGGGCAAATAATATTAAAATATTGAGTGGAAATAGTGAAGTTACACAGAAGTAATTTATCAGTGTTAGTCACCTAGTTGGTGCTAAAATTGTATTTGAATTCAGTTCAGTGCCTTGTGTCACAATGCTGCCTATTTGTTGAATAGTGGTTTCACAATAGTAAAATAGAAATTTCTTATTTAGATCCATATTTCATGATTCACGTTGTATACTACCTACCACTTTAGGATTGCAAAAAAAATACAGGATGCCCAGTTCAATTTGAATTTCAGATAAAAAACAACAAGTATGTTTTAGTAGAAATATATCTCATGCAATGTTTGTATTTCTATTTGCTAACTGTGGGCTCTACCCCACTTCTAAGGTTGTTTCCCTAATTCTAGTTCCCACCCCACTCCTGCTCCCAAACAGGAAGCTCTGGTCTCTCTGAATTCTAGGATTTTTGTTTTCTCTCTATGGTACATTGTATTTCATTTTACGTTTTTGTAAAACTGACTCTCCATTTCTTTGAGACTGAAATCTAGAATAGAGGAATTTAGTTTTAGACATTTTGGTGCTTCGCCTATTGAAAGAATTAATCCTTACTGAACCACATTAGAGCCTAAGGCATAATTATTAAAAAAATGTGTGCCCCTGTAAGTACTTATCAAAATATCCTCCCATATTTTGGATCAAGTGGAAAAAGCTCTCTAACAAAATTATGATCATATATAAAAGACTTATTTCTTAATGTGTTGGACACCTTTCTCAACCCTTATAAATAAACCTTCCTGGCAGGAAACAGCCTCCTGGACTGGGAACTGCCAGCTGATGGTAAATATCTGTTCCTGTTATACAGTAATTCAGGGTCATCAAACAAACAACGACCTGTCTTTGTTTATTAACATTTTGGTATTTTGTTTATCATGGATTTTTGCATTATTTTTATTTTTAAAAAATATTGTACTAAACTATTAATTATCTTGATTACTGAGTATTTTCAGTGCCTCTTTAAATCTTGTGCTTCTGGTTAAATCTTTTGGGGGGAATGCAAGGGGTTATTTTATTTGAGTATCAGCTTATATTTTTATATGTTAGTCAGCAATACATTTAGGTTCATAGATGACTCTGAAAATAACATCTTTAGAACTCATCAAATCTAATCCTCTTTTTCATAGAGGAAGAAATGATCACAGTAGCAAAGTTCAGACTAGAGTTCCTTGCTCACTGTGGTTTCTGCTGGTCAGTTAAGCTCCCTTGTGGGAGAATGCATAATTTAAATCAAACTTTTTTTTTTTATCTTTGGTATTAAAGTTCATGAGAATAAAGAATGTCATTGGAGCATATCGGTGTTCATTATTGGAGGTGTCAATGCACATTGTTCATCCCTAGACTACTTACTTAAAAAGTCTGCAGGTTTTTCTAGAGGAAAAAATATCAAGTGGAAAAATAGGTGTCTTTATTAAAATTGCTTTTCCATTTTGCATAATGGAAAGCTCAGTTTTGATTTTTATGGGTAACATTTGAGCCTAGGTCACAGTTACTTTCTGAAAAAGTTCTACTATTGTAATTGTATGTCTTAGCAAAGTTTCTTGTAGGCGTCTACAGATGGCTATGCTCTTCCTGTGCTTGCCCTCTTGACTTCTGATTTGGGAATTAAGATTTTGATAGAAACCTTATTTCACCTTCCTGTGTAGCTTGATTCATTAGAGCTGATAAAGTAAGATCCATAGCAAATACAGAACACTAGAGATATGACAGACAGCCTGGTACAAGTCTTTTAGGAGACAAGCTAAGAGCTTGATTGACAGATTGCCCTGTAATTTTGTGAAGCAAAGAGAATTTTCTTTATTAACCAATGAGACAGACGGGCTCAAGTTTGATGGGTTTAGTTTAGTTCTGCTTGTGTATGGATGATTTTTTTTTTCTTTTTATAGAAGGTAAGGCCAGCAAATAGACTAGAGTTTGTTCAGTATGAGCGATGAGACAACTACTGTGTAATATACTATATTTGAAGCTCTTATTAAAAGAAATTTCATAAGATTTAGAAAGGGGAAAAAAGGGAGGGGCTCTTTATACTGAGGACTTCAGCAGACCATTACGCTAAAACTATAGGTCTCACAAAAGGACCTTATGGTGTGTTACTTAAGCAGGCATTCTGAGGACAGATTGGTTAATATAGCAACATAAGGAATGAGGGGCCCACGTGAAAATTAAGGTTGTCCTATTCATCAGTGATGCGAAAGTCATTGTATGGAAAATTGTTGGGGAAAAAATAGTTTTATAATTACTAATTGTGAAGGGTAAATTATTGTGAAGGGCAAATGTACCTTTACAATGGTAAAATCCAGCAGACTCTACTTTAATCGAGTGATCAATCATTACCGCCAATAGTGGAGAAAATGGCATTATGTACCTTCATTTGGGATCCTTTGGGAAGTACAGTATATCTTTCCAAAAATGCTTAATCTGAATTTAATCACAAAGTAGTAAGACAAATTGAGATTACAGGACATCGAGAAAACAATTGACATGGACTCCCTAAATATGTAGCTTAATGAAAGGCAAGAGTAAAAGTTAAAGAAACATGACAATTAAATGTAATGAATAATCCATCATTTGATCCCGGATTGAAAAAAACTTTTAAGAACATGAGTGGGACGGGGCGCCTGGGTGGCTCAGTCGGTTGAGCGTCCCACTTCAGCTCAGGTCACGATCTCGCGGTCCATGAGTTCGAGCCCCGCGTCGGGCTCTGGGCTGATGGCTCAGGGCCTGGAGCCTGCTTCCGATTCTGTGTCTCCCTCTCTCTCTGTCCCTCCCCCATTCATGCTCTGTCTCTCTCTGTCTCAAAAATAAATAAACGTTAAAAAAATAAAAATAAATAAATAAAAAAGAACATGATTGGGACAAATGGAGGTAGACTGTATTAAAGAAACATGATTGTATCAAAGTTAAATTTCTTGAGTGTGAGAAGATACTGTTATTTAATAGGAGAAAGTCCTGGTTCTAAGGAGATATGTTTATAGTATTTATAGATAAAGTATTTATAGATAAAATATTTTAGTATTTGAAATTTACTTTAAATGATTCTGCAAAGGAAAAAATATATATTTTGAGAGAGCAATAGAGCAAATTTGGTGACATGTTAACAATTGATAAATCTAAGTGAAAGTTTTATAGGTATACATTTTCTTCTTTTGTCTTTTCAGCATGTTTGCAAATTTTCAAAAGTAAAAGCCAAAATCAAACAAGTAAGCTTCAGATCCCTAATTAATACAGAATTAAAATTTAAGGGGAAATCTCCCACGAGTTCCCTGCATTGGACTGTATGCCTTGGAGTTAGGGGCGGAAATGAGGATTGTTTTTAAAACACAAGTCATATGGTACATGAAAAAACACTTAGAGAATATGGGATATTTAAAAAGATTTTTTTTTAATCTTTTTGTTTATTTTTGAGAGAAAGAGACACAGAGTACGAGTGGGGAAGGGGCAGAGAGAGAGGGAGATAGAATCCAAAACAGCCTCCAGGCTCTGAGCTGTCTTCAGCACAGAGCCCGACATGGGGCTCAAACTCACGAACCCTACAATCGTGACCTATGCCACAGTCCTACGCTTAACCGACTGAGCCACCCAGGTGTCAAGAATATGGGATATTTTGAAGTTAGGGCTTTTTTCTAATTATAATAAATTAATGGATAATTAACTTGGACTTTAGTATGAGAAGAAATGCCTGTGACTAACTGAAAGTACCAAGAATATGGACTGTGGTTAGCATCTGTTGGTAACCCTGGGGGATGGTATTTGGAATACAAAGCGGCTGCCCCTGGCACCGACTATCCAGAGACTCATGTGCCAAGGGTAGGAAATGAAGTTAGAACCAGCTCCCAGCTCCTTTATGCTTCACACATGCTTGACACACTAAAAAAGTGGAAAAAATTTGTAGCTATGACGTACCTCAGATGACAATTTCTCTTAATGTTTATATGTGACGATTATTCACGTTCACTTATTTAGTTGTTCTATTTCAGTTAATAAAAGTCTCCTCCTTCTCCATTAAAGCCTGTGGAATGTACATCATTAAATGACTTGCCCTAAGGCCAAAGTAGGTTGAGCATGGTGGTGGCATGGTTCATTCTGAGCCTAGACCTTCCAACTCAGCAGTCAGTATGTCTTCTGTGTACCTCCTCAGAGAAATTGTTGCAAGGTTTAAATGAGATCATGTGTGTGAAAAGGGTAGAGAAATTTAAATGTTTACTCCATATACATAATTCAGGTATTTTTAAATTGAATGTTTATTTTGAAGGCTATAAGGACAGTGAATCCTACCCTTTGAATTTATAGGTTGTTGAATGAGATATGGAATGTTTGCAAATCATGGTTATCCTACAAGCTGCACTGTGGTACATGCCACAAAACAATGGTGGTAAGAGAACAGGCTTTGAAGTCACATAAGTAGAACCCTATCATTTGCCATATACTATGTAACCTTGACAAAGTGACCTGAATCTTGGTTTTATCATGAGCAAAGTGAGAAACTCCCTCTTCGCTTACGAGTCATGAGGAGCGATAATGTCCTAACATAGCACAGTGACTGACTCACAGTTAGCACTTCATAGATAATAATAATAATGATATCTTTGTGACCCTATTCTATATTTTCTCCAGAACCTATAGCATCAACTGCCGCTTGATGGCAGCTCTCAGAATTATATGTGTTGATGTAGAGGTTGAAATTACTTGATGTTTTGTGCCCTTCGAAAACTCCCTGAGATAATAATCTCTAATCTGTGGGTGCACTTAATTTATCTATTTTATTTTGTATATTTGGATAGTTTCCAATTTTTGGGTCTTATGTGCAATGTTGCTCATGTGAATGTTCTCATGCATGTCTCTGAAGCACATATGCAAAAGTTTCTTGAGGTTATATACCTCAAGAATTGTAGGATTGTGCCTTTTCCCAATGGGATGCCAAACTGTTTTTCAAAGTGGTTGAATAATTTTACACTCAAAGCAGCAGTAGATGAGGGTCCCTTTGCCTCATATTCTCACAAATGTTTGTGAAACCAACTTCTTAATTATTGCTTGAACCAGTAAAGTTTAAAAAGAAATCTCATTGTAGTTTAATTTGCATTTTCTGGATTAGATAGCATGCTTTTCAATTTATTTAGTTCTCTTCTAATGTCCTACAATAAGATTTTATAATGTTCTGCATCAAGAACTGGTACATAGTTTGTTAATTATTCCTAGATATGGTATTGCTGCTGTAAATGGTATTTTTAAAAAAGTTTTGTAACTCTTACAGGTATATAGAAATACAGTGGACTTTTTACTGTTGATTTTTATATTCAGCAACTTTACTGTCCTCTCTTATTATCTTATCTGTTAGATTCTTTGGTGTTTTCTACATAGACATTTACAACATTTATAAATGATGGCAGTTTTGTTTCTTACCTATTGCTATGTAACTCTTTTTCCTTTGGGCTTTGTTACTAGAGTCTTACAAGTTTAGAATGTCAGTATATTTCTGTTGAAGAGAATGTTTTATTATTCTGTCACGATGCTCTTTTTCTCTTTTAATGCTTTTAACGTCAGGTATCTTTTGTCTGATATTAATATAGCTGATTGGCTTTCTTTTTACGTAGTTTAATTTTAGCTGCTGAGTTATTTGCATTTGTGTGACTTCTAATATAGATCTTTCTTGACTTACAGTGGAGTTATGTCCTGATAAACTCATCTTAAGATAAATTTATATTATATTGAAAATGCATTTAATACACCTAACCTGCTGAACATCATAGCTTAGCTTAGCCTGCCTTAAACGTGCTCAGAACATTCACGTTAGCCTACAGTTGGGCAAAATCATCTAACAAAAAACCTATTTTATAATAAAGTGTTGAATGCTTCAAGTAATTCATTGAGTACTATACTGAAAGTGAAAAATAGAATGGCTGTGTGGTGCAGAGCGGTTTTAAGTTTTGTGCCCTTAAGGGTTGTTTAGCCTTGTGATCACTTGGCTGACTGGGAGCTGTGGCTACCACGCCCAGAGTCATGAGAGAGTGTCATATCCCATATCACTAGCCTGGGAAGAGATCAATATTCTAAATTTGAAGCAGTTTCTACTAAACGGGTATCATTACACCATTGTAAAGTTGAAAAACCATGAGTTAAACTGTTGTTAAGTTGGAGACTGTCCATATTTTGGATATTTTGGACCAAGTTATTATATTTTTTAAGCTTTTTTAAAAACTGTATTTTGAGAGAGAGAGAAAGAGCATGAGCAGGGAGGTGCAGAGAGAGAGGAAGAGAGAAACTCAAGCAGGCTCCACACTGTGAGCACAGAGCCTGACTCGGGGCTCAAACTCCTAAACTGAGATAGATTATGACCTGAGCTGAAATCAAGAGTTGGACGCTTAACCGACTGAGCCACCCAGGCACCCCTGATAAAGTTATATTTTTTATTTATTTCTCTCTCCCAGCCTTTCCCCCATCTCCTTTTGTCTTCTTTTGGATTCACTGACTTTTCCCCCCTGCCCTGGGTTTGTACTTTTAATGGTTACCATACCTATTTTTTTTTTTTTTAATTTTTTAACCTTTATTTTTGAGACAGAGAGAGACAGAGCATGAACGGGGGAGGGTCAGAGAGAGAGAGACACAGAATCCTAAACAGGCTCCAGGCTCTGAGCTGTCAGCACAGAGCCCAACGTGGGGCTCGAACTCATGGACCGCGAGATCACGACCTGAGCTGAAGTCGGAC
Organism: Acinonyx jubatus; assembly: GCF_027475565.1. Taxonomy (NCBI): domain Eukaryota; kingdom Metazoa; phylum Chordata; class Mammalia; order Carnivora; family Felidae; genus Acinonyx; species Acinonyx jubatus. The sequence continues at coordinate 166,005,045 of NC_069380.1, read as the reverse complement.
GCTTAACCGACTGAGCCACCCAGGCGCCCCTACCATACCTATTTTAATATGCATAAGTAACAAGGTATAAAGGTAATCAATATGTAATTTTTTGTCAAACTTAACCTTTCCCTCCCATCAGAAATTATTGTTTTATAAAATTGATGTTTATTTAGATTTACAACATATTTACTAATATTTTCCATTAACCTTGTTTTTTTGCATTTCTCTCTTTCTCTCTGGGATCATTTTCCTTCCTCCTTCAAAAGTATTCTGTAGAATTTGCTTTGATGAGAAGCTCTTTCAGTTTTTGTTCTGAATATGTCTTAACTTTTTCATTTTTCTTTTGGAAGATTGGTTGAGTGTTGAATTCTAGTTTATAAGTTATTTTACTTCAGCTCAATAAAGATATTATTTTAGTGCCCTCTGGCATTCTTTGTTGCTGTTAACAAGTCATTTTAGGTCCAATTAATATTTCTTTCTAGATGATCAGTCTTTACATTCTGGCAGGTTTGAACATCTCCTCTTTGTCTTTCTTTCTTTTTTTTTTTAATGTTTATTTATTTTTGAAAGAGAGAGAGACAGAAGGAGGGACAGAGAGAGAGGGAGATGAAGGATCTGAAGTGGGCTCTGAGTTGACAGCAGAGAGCCCTATGCGGGCCTGGAACTCATGAACCTGTGAGATCATGACCTGAGCCAAAGTCGGACATCCAACTGACTGAGCCACACAGGCGCCCCTCCTCTTTGTCTTTCATATAGTGTGATTTCATGATGTATTGAGGTTCAGTTTTCTTTTTATTGTGCTTGTAATTCATTGAGCTCTTTAAGTCCGAGGATTGGTGTTTATCAGCTGCCAAACACCTTTGCCATTATCTCTTTGAAAATTTTCACTTTCCCACATGCTGTGTGTTTCTCTGGAGTTTTGATTACATATGTGTTGCTTCCTCCTATTTAACTCCTACTCCATATCTCTTTACCTCTCCTTGTGTCCATCTGTTTGTGTTCCATTCTGGATAATTTCCTCAGATTTATCTTGAACTATGTTGGTCTTGATTTTGATAGTCTCTAAATTACAAAAAAAAAAAAAAATACAGTCAAGGCAACTGAGATTTAGTACTATATTCAATAAAATGTTAAGCATGAAAGTGAATTAACTTGTTCTTGTCTCCATAGCTTACTCCAGTAGAATAATCACACGGTCCTATAGAAAAGTGAAAAAATTACATTTCTTGCATAAATAATTATGTGGATTGAGATTTATATTTATTGTATCTAAAATTATTTTCTACTTTCACAAAAATCTCGTATGTCACTTCTTAATTTGAAAAGCAAGTCAACAGAACCAGGGCTAACTTCAAGGTTTTCTTTCTTTCTTTCTTTCTTATTTTTTTTTAAATCTTTTTTACATCTTTTACCTTTTGTCTGTCATCTGTATCAAATTGTTCTAATGTGAGTTTAAAAGAAATCTTTTACTTTTTAAAGTCCTGCTTCAGCTAGAGCTGAATTTTTCTCTTTTTTTTCTTCTCGTTATCAGTGAACACTTATGTTTATTTGAATTTGAATTGATGAACAATTTGATATTCCTTTTAAAAATTCAATTAAATTTCAAGAAGGCATGTAATGAACAAAACAGAAAGGTCCTTTAAAGGAAATGAAAACCATGGCCATAGATTTTATTTTAAGGAAAGTTCTTTTAAAGGGGAGAAAAAAACTTTAAAATAACAACACAATAATTACACATTGTTAAAAATTATATAAAAGTATATATACATATTTAAGAGACAGAAATAAGCCTTCAAAAAATGTAAATAGTTTAACAATACCCAAAAAAGGAATATCTGTAAAAAAAAGTAACTCAGTAGAGGGGCAGCTGGGTGGCTCAGTAATTTGAGCAGCAGACTCTTGATTTTGTCTCAGGTCATGATCCCAGGGTCCTGGGCAGAGCCCTGTGGTTGGCTCTGCCCTGAGCATGGAGGCTGCTTAAGATTTTCTCTCTCTCCAAAAAAAAAAAAAAAAAAAAAAATTAACTCTATAAAACATAAATGAAAAAATAGGATTTGATAAATTATGAATGTTTTGTATTTTATTTTGAAAAGGTAAGAATGTAATTGTTTTCTTTTTCTGTGCGGAAAGGTCATCAAAATTGTGTTCCTGCCAGTTTTCTCCTAAGCACAATATTTGCTACTGATGGTCTGGTGGGGGAGATCAAGTGGAGAGTGAGAGAAGAGGATGTTGTTACATTAGTAGATTCTTACTCTGCTCCCAGTTCATGCTCCATGTGGAAACCTCTGAGTTTATAATTGTTTTTCTAGACTTTGCTAGATAGGATCTCGGCTAGGTAGATTCTTTTCTGCTTGAACCTGTTTGGGGGTCTCTGGCCTACACTACCAGTGCACCCACCCCAGGACACAACATTTCTGAATTTATAGCTCCTCCTCTTGTGGGGAAATTTTAGATAGATCGTTGATTGATGGCATAAACCACATAGCTTAAGTCTGTAAGACTTTTGAAGCTTAAAAACCAGGTCATTGCAACTTAAAAGCCTGGGTTTGTGAAACTCAAAGAAGAGTTTGCTTCTTGTTTTCCTCAGATCCCTTCTCTAAGACTGTGCAGATTGTCCTAGCCACTTGGACTAGGGGAAGGACATGGCATACTAGGACCTAAGCTGGAAGGGAAAACTTTTGGTGTGTCCTACTCTAGTGATAATGAAACAGAAAGTAACCCCAGAGTTAATTTAGATGCCATGAATTAAGATAATCCTCATGTAAATAAGAGGATTTGAAAATCCTTTTTTTATGTTAAAGAGTGACAATTTAATTCAGATTCTAAGATTCTGCTTTGGCAGTGAGAGGCTTAATAGCTTATGTTTACTCTTAGTATCTTTGTGCATTTTTCTATCAGTCTTGATAGTGATTAACTCTAATTTGTAAGGTTTTTGTTTGTTTGCTTGTTTGTTTTTAATTAAGGTAACCAAGAGGCTGTCATCATCCTATATTCTAGAAGGTTTTTTTCTCTGTCCTTTAAAAAGACCCTTTGGAAACTTACTGAGGCGCCTAAAGTTCTAATTTCAAATAAGTCTTTAAAACTGACCTTTCTGTTATTTAGTATAATTCTCTTTATTTAATAATTCACTTTCTTTATTTGCAGAACTCAGTCTAAAAATATAACCTGTTTCATATCCTTGACTTCCCCACAGTAATAAACATTGTAAGACGCTTTTTAACGTTTGTGTTTTTAAATGAAAGTGAGTGGAGAATGAAGGAAATTGTGTTAGTATGTGTTTAATGTAGTATGTGTTTAATGAGGGAAATTTTTAAGTAGGCTGGTTTGGTGAGGCGATAAAATGGAATTTGTCTCGACCTATCTGACATTGGATTATACAAACTTCAAAGTTCTGTCTAGCGCTAACACTTCTGAGAGAGGGGATCTGAGATGCTGGTGTCCTTGAAGAATCGAGTTCTGCTTGTTGCCACGTGATCCCTACTCATTTACTTTTATGAAGTTGATTGTTTTGTTCTTGATGTATTTATTCTACAAGTATTTCTTAATGCGCGATGACAGAAGTAGAAAATGATCTGTCAAGTAAACTTCATGCATACTTTTTAAGTCACAAATTATGTTTCTCAATTCATCATTGGCAAGTGCCATAAGCTAGAATACATCAAAGTATATGGAAAATTGGGTCCTGTTTTACCATTTAAAAAAAAAAGCTTTGTGAAACTCTGATAATGAAGCAACTGTTTTCTCTATTTAGTGCTATTAACTTCTTGGTTCTGGTGGGTTTGGGCTGAAAGTCAGTAATTCTAAAACAATGTGTTTAAAATGTTACTGTGCTTCTCATCACATTTACATTTTTAAATATAGAAAACTTTGCAAAATTATCAGTCTGTGAGTGTAACCAAATTACTTGAATATTAAACATGTTTATTTTCAATATATATGGAGATTCAGTCATGAGCCCTGTTTTACTAGTTTCTCCAGGTAAAATAGGCCAACTAAAAGATTTTGTCAGTTTCATTCCTATTATGATTTAATTTAGTTTAAGAATTTCTGTAGATTGTATGTGTTAAAGAAGTTTCTGATAAGAAAAAGTATGCAAAATCTATTAGACATACTGTATGAGCAATGTTTATGAAATAGTTTAAAATATATTGGCAGTGCAGAATTACTAGGTACAGTTTTTTGCCTACAGCAGTTGACTATCAAATGATTAGAATTGTTGGAATGCTTGGTATATCTTTGAAAGAGAAATCTGCAAAAGTCCGTATCTACCCTTGGCAAGTTGCCAATCCATGTATTATGCCATTTTAATACAATTTTATTCTCATATCAGATTTTTAAATATTTTTAGCTGTGGGAAATTGCTTTCTCCAGTTGACAAATGATTAAATGAGGTCTCTTTCATGTTAGAAATAATTCCAGTATATTTATATGGGTCCATGACAGTACATAAATGTGAGCCAAATAATTTAATGTTTATCATATCCTTTTAGGTTCATATAGGATTAGCTCATTAAACACCTTTTAAGAATCACCTTCCCTCATAGCACATGCATTAGCTCGTGGAGGGTATTGGAGTATAATCAAATGTATTAGATTACATTAATCTGGTGAAGTAGTCAGGTTCCTTTTTCTGAGAAATGGTTTGAATAAAAAACTTTTATTTAACTTTTGATTATTTTCAATTTGGTCTAAGTCTGTCAGAAATACCAAAGAATTATAAAACTAAAGAGAGGTTTCCAAAGGCGTCACACATCCTTGGTGCTACTATGACTTTAGAAACATGAGTTGCTAGTTGATTTTTTAAAAGCTGCAAATGAAAAGATGTTACAACATTTCTCTATAATTCTTCAGTCATAAGTTCTTTCCATTAGCTCAGTTTTTTTTTTGGTTTTTTTTTTTTTGTTTTTTTTTTTTTTAATTAGGATCTCTTTGTTAGCTTCCTGGGACACAAATTCAAGAATTAAAGAATGTGAGTTGTGTTTTTCCTGCCAAAATGAGGTCTTCCCCCAGTTTCACATGGAGGCATATTGCAGAAGCACCCACAGGCAGGATGTGTGTCCATTTAAGAAGGAAGCTTGTGTATATTCTGTTCTCATGAAAAATGTAAGGTCACAGGTGTAAAGAGCGATAGAAACACCTTCACTTCAAGTAAGGGGCTCAAAGAAGGTTTACTGGATGGGATTTTGTTAGGGCTATTGGGCTTCAAAATATATTTAAATATTCACATACATGAATGAGGATGGAGGGATTTTTGATGCAGATGTTGGCACAAGCAGAGGCAGGAGAGAGCAGGGTATAGTCAGAAGGCCAAGTATTTCGTATGACCGAATGTCTGTTGTAGAAAGTCTGGGCATGAAGGGATGCTTGTTTGCATTTGAAATCCTTTATAAAACACTGTAGCAATGAATAAATAAATTAATGGCATGTTCTTCTTATGAATATGTGAATGCTCTTCTTCTGTTAAGACACGCTAGTAGTCTGTATTTGTTTATTGAAGAATATATTTAATATCTGAATAATTCTACATGGCAATACTTGCAACATCAGAAATTTCTTTTTTTAGCATTGGAATTCATCATATAAGTATTTTTTACAGTTAAAAGAAATCTTGCCCGCCTTTCTCCTCAATACATTTTTTTCCTGTGGTTTTCCTTGTTTCCAATTAGTTCTTAAATGCAATAATTAGTATTACTTACGTATGCTCCAGGGGAAAAAATCAGTTAACAAATTGATATTTATTTATAAACAGACAGCATTTTTTGGACAGAGATGTTCTTGTGATTGCCGGAGAACTGCTGCTTTGAGTTGATTTAAGGAAATAATAAGGAGCATCTGGAAATTCAAGCCCAACTGATTTACCACTTACTGTATCATTTTTGGGTCTGTACAGATTTAGCTCATTAAACACCTTTCAAGAATTTCCTTTTCTGGAAGCAGAGTGGGAAAAAATTCCCTAACCAGTCTTTGAAAAATTACTGTTTGCAAAAAAGATTACCGGGGAAGCAAAATGTTGAATTCAAAATAATTATCATTAGAAGCATAGCCTCTTATAGTTTCTAAAGTGCCAGTGCTAATATGATAAGAATAGATAGGAAGGGGAGAGTATTTTAAGTGTAGACAAATTAATGTCAACTAAAGTGAGTTAGAATGTGTTTGTATTTTTGTGTTTGTACAATGCTCATCTTCTTACTCATCCTTGACACTTACTCAGCCACGTGAAACGTAGGCTTTTGTGTTCCAGACATTTAAAGATAAATGTTACAGTCTCTACTCTGGAGGAGTTAACATTCTAGTAGGAGAAACAAACTTTTAAACAAATAAGTTAAAGTGCATGAAATGAATGGAAAATACATGAAAGGTATCCCAGAGAGCAGGTGAATCAACTTAGCCAGGGATGGCAGTAGTTAGGTCAGATTTCTGACCTTCTGATGCTTTATAGAGGTGTGATGCCCAGACACTAAATGCTTCATAGAGGTGTAATGTCTTGAAGCATGAGGGGAATTTTCCTACTGGGACCCTGGCGGAATGAAGTATCCATGTGTGCAAGCCTGGAGGCATAAGACAACATGTACTCTGATATTGCTAGAATGTCTGGCTTAAGGGTAAGGGTGGGTAGAAAGGGATTGTGGAGAAGCAAACAAGGATCAAGTAGGTCATGTAGTGACTTGGATGCCAAATTGAGGTATTTGAAAATTTCTTCAAATGTTCCTCATTGCCTTTAGATTAATTAGGGGTGTAACCTGATCAGATCTGCCTTTAGAAGTAGAACTCATAGGTGTATGGAAGGGGAAAAGTAATCGGAAAGAGAAAAGATTGGTGCCCTTATTTTCATTGAAAAACTATTGATTGGTTCCTACAGTGGCTTGAGCATGATTTGAAACTCTGGGGTCACAAAGCAAAGAAAACCTGAACTGATCCTGCTCACAGAATAGCAGGCAAACAGGCATTTCGACAAAATAGAATATAGTGTGGAAAGGTCTACAGTCAGAGCCGTCATTTTGATAAAAGGAAAAGAAATGTGGGGCGCCTGGGTGGCTCAGTCGGTTAAGCGGCCGACTTCGGCTCAGGTCATGATCTCGCGGTCCGTGAGTTCGAGCCCCGCGTAGGGCTCTGTGCTGACAGCTCAGAGCCTGGAGCCTGTTTCGGATTCTGTGTCTCCTTCTCTCTGACCCTCCCCCGTTCATGCTCTGTCTCTCTCTGTCTCAAAAATAAATAGACGTTAAAAAAATTTTTTTTAAATAAATTTAAAAAAAAAGGAAAGAAATGTGAGAAACTGCCAGGTCTGTATGTGTGTTGGTAGAGGGTCAGAGGAGGGAATTCAAAGCTGGTTTACACTGGACCTAAAACCTGGAAGCTGAGTAGAATTTTGTCAAGGAGATTCTGCCAGGTAAATAAGTCACTTTGGGCAGACTGAATTAGGCCATAGCAGGAAATAGACATAGATTACTGATTCTAGAGTATAAAGGGTAGGAGATGAAACAAGAGAGGTAGACAGGGGCCACCTAAGTGGAGGAGTGATGTCATCACATTTCTATGTCAGGACAAATAGAAGTTTAAGATCAGGATTCAGGATTATTGATGTAGGGAGACAGTTTTAGGTGGTCCAGGCAAGAGATGACAATGTCTAGGCTTAAGGCAGGGTTAGGGAGGAAGTATTAGGGAAAATACATTAAAAAATTAGGAGGTTGGTTTAATGAGTTTTGGTATCTGGTGTGATGTGGGGAGGGAGAAAAGGGATGATTCAAGTTTCTTGTGTGTGTAATTGGGTGGTGCCATTCACAGAATAAGGTGGGGTATCCTTGAGTTTATACCTACTTGGCTATTGAATCTAGGCAGTAGAACTTGGGAAATAAATCTGAGCCAGGTATTAGGAGATATCAATATTTGGTGGCTGTTAAAACCTTGGGTTGTGGATGTGCTCTCTTGAGAGTACCGTAATGTAAGGTTCCAGATTTAACCTCAGTGAATACCATTGGTTAACGAGTGGGTAGAGGATGCTGATGCCCCAGAGAGAGAGAATGAACAAGGGTTATCCGAAAAATAGGCAAGTTGTTGTTACTTGAAACCAAAGGAAGAGAGGTGTCAGATGCTTCTTGAAGCATGTCAGATGTTACTTGAAACCAAAGGAAGAGGGAGGTATCAGATGCTTCAGCGGTAGGTATGAAGTTGACTGAGGAAAGACCTTTGGATTAAACATTTCAGAGGATCTTGCTGATTCTAGTGAAAGCTGTTTTAGCAAAGAAGTGGTAGGGGAAAAACCCCAGATTATGGTGGATTGAGGAGTTTTGTGTGCTTTTTTAAGGTGGGTGACACTTGAGTATGTTTGGCAGAGGAGGCAAAGGAAAGAAGAGAAGGAGAGAGATATAAGTAAAAGGGGGTGGTTCATGAAGTGAGGTCTCAGAGGAATTCAAGGGACCCGTTAGGAATACGAGAAGTCAGGAGGAATTAACCTTGAGAAGAAAGACCAAGAGATACCCTCTACCTCTGAGAAGAGAGGGTGGATGCTGATTAAACACTCATAGGGTTTGTAGAGTATAAGAAATTGAAAGAGTGCAACTTGATGGCCCCTCATTGTTCTTTGAAGCCAAACAAGTTCTGAGATAAAAGCCTGAGGAAAGGAGGGAGTTGGGTAGGCCCCTGGGGACAGGAGCTAACATTTGGAAGAGCTGCTGAGGCAGAGGGAGCTGACCAGCAGAATGTAGAATTGCTGAGTGGTTGTGCGAGCTTGGAAACCATAAATTTGTAGTGGCATCAGTCCAACATGATTGTTGTATTTCCTCCAGCAGAACTCAACAGCCCAGTTATGAAAACTCAAAAAATGTTGATTGAACCTGAATCTGGAGATTCTGTGAACCAAGGATGGCATAAGACAGCTATCAAATTCCATGAATTCAAATTTGTAGATTTCAGAGTAGACTGAATAATTCTGTGAATTCTAAAATTAACAAATGTTGTATCTTGGGTCCTAAGTAGACATAATTTGTTTTCCACTTAGTGTTTCCTATTCAGGAATATCCTCAGTTACTTAAACACTGTGCATCATCACCATGCATGCCACCCTCCTCCCCCACTCCCCCAAGGATGTGATCTTAATTCTAAGTCCAGTGCCTATTTTATACCTGGAAGTTTCCTTATTTCAGTCAGATCATTTCATTTGAGTATTAAAAATTTCTACATTCGTCATGTAAGAATAAGAGTTTATGTCTGGATGAGTGATGTCCCTTGAAGGGAGTTAAATGCTTATTACCAAATGAATTAGTAAATCTAAGACACTTTTTACCTCAAAGTCTAGCTCTTATGTGGCCCTCTCCTTAAAATCTGTCTCAGTTTTTTCCCCCTTTTGGACAAATAACCTGATCTCCTCTACCTGCCTTTTCTTACAGCCTCTTTTCCATACCTTTTCCATACAGCAGTTGTCACAGAATTTCATGACTTTTTCTGTATATTTTTGAATTCCATGAATACAGGGAATTAGTCTTACTCATCTCTGTATTTATTTCCTGTGTCTCCTTATTGCCTGGCCCAAATTAGACACTGAATCAGCAGTAAGTAAATAATAAGTGCATGAATAAAAAGTAATAATAAATGTATGAATAACTTATTACTTCTTCAGTATAAAAGTGATGAGTGAGAGAAAGGAAGAATAAAACTTTGTGATTCTAATTTCTTTCTACCTCTTTTCCCCACTGCAGTATCATCTGGTTTACCTGTGACCAATTCAAGAAGAGGTGTTTACTTATCTGTTTGATATCAGACCCAATTATTCTGGGCATTGGAATGGAGAAAAGCATAAAATCCATATACAATCCAAAAGCCCAAAGTCTTACCAAAGTTACTGATGGGCAAAAGAAAATTGAGAGTTGTAAATTTTCTCTTTTCTTTTCTATGCTTAAAATTCTATAAATAATGCATATTTTTAACAAAGCCAATGAAAAATTAGCCAGACATATTAGGGAGAAAAAGAAAATGGGAAGAAGTAAAGGTTTTCAAAAAATGTCAGTAATCTTGAGGTTTGCAGTCTAAAACATATTCTCTTTGCTTGACCCTGTTTTGGTTATAAGACTGCCCCAATTAGCTTGAGTCTGTTTTTAAAATAACTTTGGACAAATTATTGAACAGTATTATTTTGCCAATAATCTTTTCCTTTTGATTTCGAATTTTTAAGTTATCTTGGTATCATAAAAGATGTTACTTCTGAAAACTTCTATGGGAAGTTACAAAAAATAGGCACAAAAATTCTAGAAAAATAAGGCAGCTTAAAATTCAAGTAGGAAGCAGTTATAAATAGTTTTAATAGCTCTGGGACTTTTGTCTTAGAAGTGTTGTACCCAGGGGCCTGGCTGGCTGTCAGTAGAGGACGTGACTCTTGATCTTGGGAACAGGAGTTTGAGCCCCATGTTGGATAAAGAGATTACCTAGAAATAATCTCTTAAAAAAAAAAAAAAGAAGTGTTCACCCATATCATCAATAGGCTTGGTATATATCATGCCTTTTTTTTTTTTTTTACAGAAAAACTATAGAAAACAGAAGGTTTATTTACATAGTATTTAGGTATAGGCCCTTTTAACAAAGTGACATTCACTAATGACATGAAGGCAATTTGATACCCCATTTTTTTGTTGTTGTTGTTGACTTGATATCCCACGGAAACTAATGACAATCTCTCTAAGGTTTTCTAATCTTTATTTTTTAAATTAAATTTACATTTTAATAAATGACCTGTTTTGTTTCATGTATGTGGGCAAATAATATAGTGTTAAAATTTCCATTATTGATGTTAGATTCTATGCTGGTATTTTTGTATATAGTGCATCTCTTAATAACTCATCTGATTTTCACTGGACCAAGAGTTAAATGTGATGCTCCTCTTTTTCCCATCATTTGAAGTTTTAGTTCAACAGATATTATACAAAATAAATGTATAAGTGGTCACGTTAGACTATTTATTATGAGGAAGAGGGGCACGGCTAAGATTCCTGTCCAGAAATTTTGGTTATCAAACTGTCTTCATGACTTTCACTGCAAATAGATAATTTACAAGTATAGTGCATTTTATGAAGCAGATAATTGTCGGGCAGTGATAAGCTGGAGGATAATTAAGTACTCTCGTCAGTGGGCAGTTATCATCTACAGCAGCTTTTTCAAAAGTCGCAATGCCACTTTACTCTCATGCCTGATTACTAGCAGGTGATCCAATCATGCTAGTTTTTAAAAACACAGAGGTTATTAGTGATGTTCCTGATTTTGTGAATGTGGGTGGTGGGGAGATAAGGAGCAACATGTCACAGTGTGGAGGCAAAGAGCAGGGAGGGGGCTTTTCCAAGTAATGCAAAAGAGAGAGCAGTGTCTGATCCTTGTACCCTCCTCCCCCCCCCCACCCCACAGCCTCAGGTTGCCAACACGTGCTATATATCATGCACAGATAACCAATGTCTACAGAGTTAGAATGAAATAAAGTATACTTAAAAGAGATCATACTGAATATACACTGAGTTACATTTTAGGATTTTTCCCTATTTCACAATTAACATTATGATGTTCATCATAGAGGAAATGTATTTATCTCCTAGGAAATTCCAGTTAATGGCAACTTTTACAATTCTAAGGTTAATATCTAATTTCTGAGGACTCTGGGTTTTTTTACTTTTTTTTTAATCTTTATTTATTTTTGAGAGAGAGAGAGAGAGCGAGAGAGAGAGCGCGAGTGGAGGAGGAACAGAGAGAGGGAGACACAGAATCCGAAGCAGGCTGCAGGCTCCAAGCTGTCAGCACAGAGCCCCATGCGGGGCTCAAACTCACAAACCGTGAGGTCTTGACCTGAGCTGAAGTCAGATGCTTAACTGACTGAGCCACCCAGGCGCCCCCTGAGGGTTCTGGTTTTAAATCTTTTTGTCCTTTGCTTAAAAAACTGGATGATGTTATCTGATTATTGAAAAGTTTCTTAGAAATTAAAGTATATGTTACTATATATATACATATAGTACATGTATATGTATATGTATGTATGTTATATAGTAACATATATAAAATTTTAGGTTATAGCTTTAAAGTAATCAATAGATTGAAGCTGGATTTCAAAATAATCTGGATATTCCTGGATTCATTAACTTTTTTTGCTGCATTAAGAAATACTAGAATAATCAAAATAGATTTTCAGGATAACTTAGAAACATGAGGTTCCCTCTGAGTTTAGACCACATACCTAATAATAGTCACTTCTAGAAAATTCTGTAATTACCAAGCACTCTTAAGTTTTCACTAGGTTGGGCTCTCTGCACACTGCAAATTTATTATGATTTTCGATGTTTTTTCCCCCCGAAGGATCAATTTTATATATCAGTGTGTGTGTGTGTGTGTGTGTGTGTGTGTGTGTGTGTATTTTTTTTTTTTTTTTTATGTGAGCAGAGTGCTACCAAATTGTGTTTGCATGGATTGGCTACAGTACTTTTTATAGCCACTTCTTTGGCCATAGTCTTTCATTCTGTATTGCTCAAATGGGCAAGAAAAACTAGTTATGTCCACAGCCCCAAAGAAATACCATTGTTTAAACTTGATTATAGCATACCAAGAAACATGTTACTGAAACTTGCTATCACTATAACTTAGTGGTTATAACTTAGGTTTTGAATTTGATATTTGAATACTTAATTTTTTACATGCAGCAAGCTTAAAATACATTAACCCATTTTCCCTTTTGTGCGAATGAATGAAACATATTCAGAGGAAATGAATGATTTAAGAAGCATTAATCAACTTGGGATGACCACTGGGTGTTGTATGCAAGCCAATTTGACAATAAATTATATTAAAATAAATAAATAAATAAAATGACTAATTAAAAAAAAAAGAAACATTATTCAGTAGTAGTTTGACTTAGTTCTGGAGTTAAGTTTATAAATAGGTAAATTTAAGAGGTTTAACCTATCTGCAATATTTTTCTTTTTCATATATACGACACACATGTATACATATATTTTGAGGTGAAAACAAAATGTTTTCTTCAAAAGTAATCCTACTTATGCTGAAACAGAAACCATTGTTGCTCATTGATGATTCAAATACCCTTTATTCTCAAGGTGCCTACAAAGACCTACGTTGGAGGCATTGACAAGTAGATGCTGTAAGAGGATAAGGTGAATGTTTTACAACTTTACAATGTTTTGCCCCTTTCCTGCTGCCTCATAAAATATTCATCTAATTAATTAATTATTTTTTAAGGTGTTATTTTTAAGCAATCTATACAACCAACATGGGGCTTGAACTCATGACCCTGAGATCATCAGTTGCGTGTCCCCCCCGACTGAGGCAGCCAGGTGCTCCCAGATGCCACAATTAAGATAAAGATCCTTTTAGCCCCCTTTCTTCTCTGGTTTTGTCAAAATTCCATGTGTAACATAAGTTCCTTACTGTTTAAATAGAAAGAAATTTTTACGTGTATAAAAATTGTGAAGGAGAATCGACAGTGGAGAATCTAGATTTGTTCATTTCACTACTGATGAGTATTTAAGGCATTAGTGAAGGACTGAATCTCTTACAAACATGGTTTGAATCTCAAGGATGTGTGAAGTTAACCAAGGCCATTTTCTCATCAAAATCCGGATGCTTGCATAATTCTTACCCTTTTGAATGTCAGGGTACTATTACCAGGAACAAAAGCAGCATACTATGAGTAAGCTTCTCTTGACTCGTACCTTCAACCCTACTCCTTATTGAAACCATCCCCTTTAAACATGAAGGAGCTGTATCAAGGAGTGATTTATGGGGGTCTTAGCTCTTCTCAGAACCACCACCAGTTTTCTCCCTCCCTCTAAGAGCTATGCTGAATGAACAGAGAAAAGCTTTGGGGCAGTTATGTGAACACATGGGTAAGATGATTTCTGTGGATGCTCCTTCTCCCATCTGATTGACGCCACCCCCACCCCACCCCCCCACCCCCGGTCCCTTCTCTAATGAAACTCTGAAGGTGCCATTAAAGACAATAGACTATATTAGATAGATGGTTGCTAACCTTTTTAACTCTCTGATCGCAAAGCATTTTCTTAGATGATAAGAAATAGCAGTAATATTTTCTACCTAAAGATGGAATGACAAAAAAAAAATCATTTAGATGTTGTTGTGATTATTAAAATACAAACTCATTAAACACTTCACTAAGTTCCTAGCAGCTTTATTTGTCAATAAGGAAGAGAAAGAAAAGGACATGCAATGCAGGTTTAACATGCAGCAGAATGGAGGGTAAGGAATCATGATCTGAGGATTTCTACAGAAGAAACTGCCAACCTGTGGGAGACTTTGGGAGCTAGGAGGCTGTTGGAATTAGGATTGGAAATCAGTGGATACATCCATATTTCACATGTCTTACACATATGTATGATTTTCAAATCGACTCCTTCATGGAGAACTTGCAGTATTTACTGTTGTCACAATGTTAGTCCCCTGTGGTGCCTCTGCACATACCGTGTGCTTTTCTTTTTCTTTTTCTTTTTTTGTGCTTTTCTTTTTTTCACTATCCTGTGCCAGACACTCCTTGGAAAGAGAACTCTGTTATTATCCCAGAAAGAGTGGCTACAGTTTGGTTACATGGTTTGAGGAAAAAAGCAGTTACATTTTTTATTTGTCATTTTCTGAAATTACATCTATCTGTTATTTTAAAACTTATGGGTAGATATACAAGTATGCCCCAGTTTAAGAAAAACTTGATATATTCAATTATAAACTGAAAAATGAGACAAAGTTAAGATGGGATTATTTTCATTATAGAATGATTCCTTAAAACAAAAAAGAAGAGTCACTCTTTGGATCCCCTGGTACATTTTCTATGTTTCTTACCACATATATATTCATATATTTGCTTTCAACTCAAATTTTGAGGGCTTTTTTTCCTTACATATAATTTCCCTCAGTGGATTATTATAGTCATATATAGCAAGTACTAAAGTTGTTTGCTATTGGACTGATCAAAAATTTGTTCTTTATTATTTTGTGCCATTTTTGAAGAAATTAAAGCTAGGTCTTTGGGCTTTTCTAAGTAATGATTATATATCTTCAAAACAGCTAGTAAGGACAGCCAATGTTCAGCCTCACTTTACTTGTAGTGCTTAAATTTGTAGTATTGGAACAGTAGAAGTGATTTTAAAATACAAATTCTTCAAAGTATATTAGTAGGTATTAGTAGGGCAGTAGTAGTAGGGTATTACTGAGCACCTACTATGTTTTGGACTTCTGTTAAGCCTTTTACAGATGCCACCTCATTTGACTCTCATTTTAACTGGGAAGGAAAAGAGAGCATTTTAAATACATTCAAGATTTTCAACTGGTAAGAATAGGTACAGAATCCAAGCTGAGATGTTTGACTACAAAGCCAAAATGTTTTTTAACTCCTTTCTTCTATCTTATCTTTCCCTTCTTTTGATTTGCTACATACAGGCCACCCTTCTTTCCTTCCTTTCCTCTCACCCCTCCATTTTTTTCTTCTCTTCCAACAAATCTCTGTATACTGTCTGGATTCCTGACACTGTGGTTGGCATGAGGAATTCAATGTGGCTTGCCCTTGGGGGGTTTAAAGTTCAGTCTCCAGAATGGGCTGCTCATTTGTACTCTGAATGAGTGAATGAAAAAATGAATGAATCGAGAAAACAAAATAGAAACTTTAGATTTCTTTCGTAACTCCGAATAGCTTATTATTGCTATTAGTAAATAAGACTAAATTGTCAGATAGAATTCAAATGCATAACCTATTAGGAAATATTTAAATTCAGTGTACTAAAATCTCAATGGTGGCCACTTCCTTCAGGCATAGTATCATTTGGTGACCCCTCAAAGAAAAAGCTAAACTTAATATAAACATTTTTAGATGTATGGGCAATCTGAAAGAGGATAGTTCAGAGAGGAAATAGTTTATGAAAGAAGGTTAAAATTTACCTTAAAAATTTCAGACTTTTTGGGGTGCCTGGGTGGGTCAATCAGTTAAGCATCCAACCCTTGATTTCTGCTCAGGTTATGATCTCGCAGTTGGTGAGTTCCAACCCCACATCGGGCTTTGTGCTGACAGTGTGGAACCTGCTTGAGATTCTCTCTTTTTCTGTCATTCTCTCTCATGCTCTCTCTTTCTTCCTCTCTCTCTCTCAAAAATAGATAAACGTTAAATTTTTTTTCAGAATTTTTAATGTATTCTTGTTTCATCCCTTTATTGGTAGTGGTTTTTAAATTGTAATCATAGTGCTTATGCAGTTTCACTGTTTGCCTCCATGTTTCTGCAGGATCTTCAGAGTGATCATATTAATGACTAGATTGCTACCAGTTGTGCCTCTGAGTAGATAGTTACTGCATTTTATGTAACCATTTCCATTTTCCTCTTTGAAGGAATAATTTATTTTATTGTTTTTTTCTTTTTTTTCTTTTGAATATATTTATTTTATTTTTTGTATTTTAACTTGCTTTATTTTTTTATTTTTTAAAATTTACATCCAAATTAGTTAGCATATAGTGCAACAATGATTTCAGGAGTAGATTCCTTGGTGGCCCTTACCCATTTAGCCCATTCCCCTTCCCACAATCCCTCCAGCAACCCTCAGTTTGTTCTCCATATTTATGAGTCTCTTCTGTTTTGTCCCCCTCCCTGTTTTTATATTCTTTTTGTTTCCCTTCCCTTATGTTCATCTGTTTTGTCTCTTAAAGTCCTCATATGAGTGAAGTCATATGATTTTTGTCTTTCTCTGACTGACTAATTTCACTTAGCATAATACCCTCCAGTTCCATCCATGTAGTTGCAAGTGGCACAATTTCATTCTTTTTTATTGCCAAGTAATACTCCATTGTATATATATACCACATCTTCTTTATCCATTCATCCATCGGTAGACATTTGGGCTTTTTCCCTACTTTGGCTGTTGTTGATAGTACTGTTATAAACATGGGGGTGCATGTGTCGCTTCGAAACAGCACACCTGTATCCCTTGGATAAATGCCTAGTAGTGCAATTGCTGGGTTATAGGGTAGTTCTATTTTTAGTTTTCTGAGGAACCTCCAAACTGTTTTCCAGAGTGGCTGCGCCAGCTTGTATTCCTAGGAATAATTTATTAAATTTATTTCTAGTTTTTCCCACTGCTTATAATACTGCAGACAACCCCTTTATGCATATAACATTCCTTTCTCTTGGTTCCATGTTTATGTGGTGGGTTTGAGGTAAACTAATGCAGGATATCCAAATGGAGATGTTCTATTCACATTTAGGATTACAGAGTGTTGGTGAGATCTGGCTAAGTAAGCTTAAATGGTTTGTGGTGATGTTTACGCAGACTGTCCTGAGAATCAGAATACTTCTTGTTCTGTAAGACGATTGTTATTAGTTAAATGACATGTTTGTTAAGAAGAGGTAATAATGAAGGTAAAGGTGTGTTGCAGACCATGGTTTACTTGAATGAAAGTCTACTGAAATGTAAACTTTTAAATTTGCCAATCAAATCAATTAGAAAATCCTTCTAGTAATTCTTAAAGAAAAAAATATTATTTATACAAGTTTTGAATATTTGTTATAAACATAACATGTTATAAAAAGCAAAAAAAAAATGTTATTCATTTATACAAAACACATCCAAATAGGGGGGGTCTGACTGGCTCGGACCATAGAGCATATGACTCTTGATGTCTGGATTGTGAGTCCAAGCCCCATGTTGGGTGTAGAGTTTACATAAAAAAACAACACACCCAAGTAATATTCCTAGGTAAAGTGTTCACTTTGGCCAATATCTGTTAATAGGCATAAATATTAGTGTATTAACTAATTAGGGTTTTCCATTATTTTGTATTTAGCATTAATAACAGCTCAGAGATTTTAGTCTAATATGGTCATTGTTATCTGTATATAAGGGATAACTTGAGTTTTCAGAGCTACATGTGAATTGTTCACATTTTTGCATTTCTTAAAGGGGACTACCTTCAGTCAAAGTTAATGTAAAATAATTCTTTGGAGAAAACACATGATTATACTTCTAATAGAATACTAGTTTGAGTATGATTGTACATGTAAATTAGTGTGCCAATTTCTCTAAATAACTAAAAGGATTTTATGAAAAAAATCACTAAAATTCAGCCTTGACATTTATTGAGATAATTTTAGAAATTATAAGAGAAAACTAGAGGTTATAATGGAACCATAATTACAATAGCTATATGATCATTAGCATTCATAATTATAATAAATACTATAATAATTATTTCTGTCTTACTAACCAGTCCATGTTCTAAATTCCCTCTGTAGTAAGAATTTATATTTTGATGAAAATATGGTCTCTTGCTGCTCTGAGAATGTAAGAGAATTCACAGTGGTGATTAGCTTGTAAGGAGTATATTCTCTCTCCCACTTTTTTTCCTAATGGAATGTTTTATTAGGATTTTCCTTCAAAGGTGTGGATTCTCATTATTAAAACCAATAGTGCCCATGTAAGTGGTCTTTCTATGGAAGCATCTGCCTCACTACAATTTTAAATCATTTATAGTCATCCTATTAATGAGGACTCTGGGGGGTCTCTTCATTTGTGATTTTGGTACCTGAATTCTTGGGCTGCTTGCAAATCTTTCACAAATCACACTTAGAGCAAAATATTATTACCAAACAGTCATGGATTTATTTATAATAGAATTCAGAACTTCCAATGGTGAATAGTCAAGGAAACACATTTATTATTTAAGATTCATTAGATGCTTAAGGAACCTTTTAATGTAACCAGGAAGTAATAATTTACTGGTGTCAGAAATAACTTGAACCAAGAAGTTTGTGTCAGAATAGACATAAAACAGGAGTAAATCTAAACCTGCAAAATTGTTCCTATTCCTGCTTGAAATACGTTATTTATTTCAGTAGCAGAGTCAAGAATTGCATAGAGATTTATGTGGATAGTATGTCTCTTGAGTTTTGCTGTTTTTCTAAAATTTGAAGGTTTAGAAAGATTGCAAAATCTGGAATAATAAAAAATATTGCTTAGTCTATTTTCATTCTCAGAAACAAAATCTAAGTAAGAAATAAATGAAAAATGAGAACTGGAACTTAAAGTCAGTCTTTTAGGTGAGGTCATAACAATATTGAGCTATTAATGAATTTGTAAGAACCATCCTAATCTCAGCACACCTGGTGAGTGTGGTTGTGGCCATCTTTGAGTGCATAAATTTCATTATGAAGTTAGAACACAACCGACAGTGAATGTAAAGTTTAAAAAAAAAACAAGGTGGGATATTAAAACGGATTTTTTTTAACCCTTTAAACCCTAGAAGTTGATAAATATGCCTTTAAAAAGGCGGCAATAGAAAAGAATTGGTTTGGGAAATTTGCAGCATATAGAAAAAGAGGCTTTATAAATTTAACCAGCTGGAGTAAAATCTTGAACAGATAGCCTTTTTTTCTTTTATCCGTATAGATTGAATCCGTGTATAATATCAGCCCTTGGTATCCTATCCATAGGATTGACACATAATCATTTCAGTGTAGTTTTAAGGACCTCTCCCCAAATTATATTACTACTTGCAGATATTTATGAATATTTTTACTTTTTTCTTTTTTCTTTTTTCTTTTTGTCTTTCCCATGCCCACCCACTAGGTGAGATTTGTGATTTTTTGCCAGTTTTAAGGTTTGCAACTCTTAGGTTAGAATGGCAAGTTCACATGTGTATATGAGAGAAAGAGAAATTTTCCTTTTCTCATTTATTTTCTATTCCATGTCTCACTTTTGATGTCATGAAACCTTTTTAGTGTTTGTTTTCTCACCTATAATAAAAATTACATTTCAAAAATCAGTTATATTTATTATTATGTAAATGGTTATATAAAAATGTATGACACGGTCTGGATGGGAACATGAAAAATACAAATAATTTACATATAATTATCCTTCCTTTAAAACAAGTTTTCTTCTGTTAAAATATCATTTTAATAAACAAAATCATGAAATATAGAATTGTTTATATAGACTTACCAGAACTTGTATAAATTCTTACATTTATACTGGTCATTTTTATTAGATTATTAAGTATGTGTGATTAAAAGACGTAGTTTATTTAGATAACAGACTATGAAGCAGACTGTTAAAAAAAAAAACCTCTCTGAAAAAAAAGGTAATTTAACATTATTTTAAATTTAAAGGATCTGAGTATACCAGCCAGTAATTATTTTCATTTATTTTGAAAAATTCTTGTTCTAGTCAGGCTTTAGAATAGATTTAGCCATCTACCATGGTAATGAATTACTGCTTTAAGGAATACTATTTGATATATTCTCAGGAGTTAACGTAACTACCATGACATATTTTTACTCAGTAATTTTCATCTCAGTAGAGACATATTTAAATAAGTAATGTTATTCAAAACTGTTCGTGAAGTCTTTTGACTCCTTTTCACTGTTTAGAAAATATTAAGGTTAAAACTGCAAAGTGATTGAAGCTAAATGGGAGCCTACTTTGATTATAAAGGAAAATGATATTCAATTAGACAATTTCATACCTGTGAGACTTTTCAACAGATAGTGGTAGGTTGTCTATTTTAAGAGCATAAATCAGACTGCAAATGGATTCCTTGGAAATATGTATGCAACCCTGCTCGAAGATGCATCCCCTTAATTTACAATACTGTCATCCTGTGACTGACAACTAGTGAATACATTGCATTGATTTCATAATACCTGACACCCTATACAACTGCAGAACAAATTGGTAAAATCCGACTTTGTGAAAAGATGGTGCTAAAAGAGCCTTTCTTTTGGTTTTCTCTTTCTTAACTCATGTGCTCCGTCAGGAGGTAATATAGGTAGATTGATTGCTTACAGTTGAAAGAAAATACTTAAATTCAGATTTTCTGCTAACAATAATCAAGACTTGAGAGCATTTTTAAGTCAATCTATTTGATGCAATTCTCTGGGAATGCAATTTTCAGTAGCAATTGGTATCACATCTACTTAAAAATCACATCAACCAGAAAATTCCATTTAAATAGCTAGATGGGGAAATGAATTTCTACATACTGTGAACATAAATGTAATAATTGAACTTGGTTTAGCTTGTTTTTATATTGCAGATATTTAAATATCCAGATGTTCCTGCTGAAATTATATATCATATTGAAAAGTTTATTTTCCTTACAGTTGGCATTATCTGCAGAAATTATACATTGGTAGCTGTACTCCCCGGCGTATCCCAGTTGCATTCTTTAGCTAGTGTTGTGCGATCTATATCTCATTAAAATTTTAAAGTGCTTGAAAAAAATTGTGCTATGGATCTTCACATAATTTTTAACTGTGCTTTGTAGACCCTTGTTGGTTTTGGTATTTTAATCAGCTATCATGACAGGCCATCAGAAGTGCTGAATTAAAGGAAGTTTTCTTGGCTGTTGTTTTTATCATCGAGTTTCCGTGTGCCACAGGGCAAGGCATAATAAGGTGATAAGTTATTGTCGGTATCTTAACCCTTTCACTTGTCATCTGTTTCATAGCCTTCTTTCTTATTGTAATAGCATTTTTAATATTGAAGCTGGGCCAGGCTCAATGACTAAGGTATCCCCAGTAGCACTACTAACTGTTAATGTTAGAGGAAACAATACCAGAAATGAAGAGCATCAAACATTGACCTTCATTACAGGAGAAATCCAGGGAAAGCAGAGTTATGACGGCAATGATTGAATTTTCTGGTTAATGGAAGGTTATGGAGGAATTCTTAATAATTGATAAGTAGAAAAAGCAGAAAAACAAATTGTTTCATAAAAACTCACAACTCTAATTAAAAAACCTTATGTGGGCTTGTTATCGAAACATTTTTCAGTGTTTCAGTGAATTTTCCACATAGCGTATTTAAAAATCAACTTTTAATTGATGCTTGTTTTTTAGTAGTTTGATTTAATTAAAAGAAATTCGTATTAGGGAAGAAGTTTTTTTTTTTAATGCTGAAAACTGTGATCTCTAGTTCATAGTTCTAGTTCTAGTACATAGAGTTGTTTGAAGCAGAATTTTAAAAATATATTGAAGGTTTTTTTGTTGTTGTTGGAAAAATGGCCTGCTACAGAATTTCCTCCTTCCTAGTTTCTTATGTTTTTAAGCACCTCTTCTCATCATCTAACACTAAAGCACCTCCCTTTCTCCAGGGGAACAAATGTGTGTCAATAACCTTTGAAACTCAAAGTCCTATTAGTTATGCTGACTCTGCAGCTCACTTATATGAGTGGAGGGAGCAGTGATGGCAGTTTTGAAAAGGGAATCAAGATGCATGACCCCCTGGAGCTGCACAGCTTTTCGACACTGTTTTCCTTCCTATCGTGTTTTGGACAGGACAATGACAGCAGTTTGGTATTCATCATCATTGTAGTTGAGTATCAGAATTTGACACTGTGGTCTCACCATTGCCTCACTTGTTCTATCATGAGGATGATAGGCAATTTGAAAGCTCCTTCTACAAAGACATACATATCTGAATCTTCCAAATCTGTAATTATATTTAGACAAAAATGACTTTTTAAATTTCCAATTGATATCTTTCTTCTTATTCCTATTGGCACAAGCCAAACCACCACCACCACAAAGCACAATATAGAGAAGCAAAGACAATATTGAAATTGTATTGATTTGAGGATTTTAGATACCTAAAGGCTTCTGGTGGCTTTAAATAGAATCTGTCTGATGATATTTGTAATACTGTCTTCACTGACCACAGAGATGTTTTCTTCTCTTCTTTGACCCTCAATGACTCTTTTCCCCACAAATGTGTCTTTCGGTGAACTAAGGAATAAACCAAACCTGGTGATCTAAAATGTGCCTTGTAAAGTCAGCAAGTATTTTCATCTGCCCCTTCTTTGAGAAAATAGGCCTTTAGCTGACCCATACTGCATGTTTGCTCTAAGAATCAATGATACACACACACACACACACACACACACACATGCGCGCGTGCACGCGTGTGTGTGTGTGTAAAACAAATTATAACTATGATAAAAATACAAACTGGCAGTTTCTCATAGGGTCTTAACTGTCTAGAATATTAATAGACTCATTTTTAATCTGAAGTAAAAATAGTCTGATTTGAATTATGAAAATTTCAGGTTTAGTACTTTAGCAGATAAATTAAAAAAAATACTTCATGGTTTAACAAAAGAAACTGAATCTTAAATGAAAAGAGAGAGAAGTGAGTAAACCTTAGCTAATTTTACCTACAAAACCTCCAAAATAGTTTTTAAGAAAATGTGCCCTTGGGCTGATATCTCAAATGCCAGGTTCTAGGCGAGGGCCCATTTTTTTTTTTTCTTACCTGATTTTTAAACTGATCAAATTAGAGGCTAAATTATGCTCTCTATTTTAGTTAAGCCATGTGCTATTAGCAGGGAACCTAGGACTATCTCTGGTCGACAGCTGACCAGAAACTACTTGCCTCTGCATCTCTCATAACTGCACATGATTGCTCTAGAGAAAACTCTCAAAAGCTCCATTCCATCAGAGCAATCTAAAATTAAGGAGTTGAGAAATAGAATTTTTACACTTGTGGGCTTTCAGAATTTTTGTTGACTCTTTGGGCCCTTTGGACTATGAGAATATACAGGTGTTGTGTTTCACTTGGTTACATTTCTCAGGAAAATAGAAGAACATGTATAGCTAAGGAAAGGTTTTCTGGTTGCTTCTGGGGTTTGGATATTATTTGAATGACAATAGCAGAAATTCATCTAACTTAAAAAGAATCCCCTCGCTCCCCTACACAAACTGTAAAATAGTTCTAGTAACACCATAAAAATTATATGCAAATGTCTGCCAAAATATCCATTAACATAGCCTACCAAAGCTATCACTGTTGATAAATTACCTGCCATTTTTAAAAGGTTTCATAGAATTCCATTAGCTAACCGCCCCCCCTCAAAGATTCCTATAGTTACT
This sequence comes from Acinonyx jubatus, assembly GCF_027475565.1. Classification (NCBI taxonomy): domain Eukaryota; kingdom Metazoa; phylum Chordata; class Mammalia; order Carnivora; family Felidae; genus Acinonyx; species Acinonyx jubatus. The sequence goes on along the minus strand of NC_069380.1, from coordinate 165,981,170 downwards.
CATAGATATAAATTTTGAATATCTCATTCAGGAAGTTCTTACTTCTGTCTAACTTATATTCTAATTGATGTTAGGTCTTACTCATTTTGTTCAGTTTTGACTCTGATCTAATTTTATTGATTTTTCTGGAACTTTCATGAAACTTTCAAATTTGTCTAGTTTATTTTTATTTACATTTATCTTGTTGTCTCTGTGAATAGTATGTGCAGAAACGCAGGAAAGTCTCCGGTGATTACGATCCCTTCTTTATGTTGCATTAATTTCTTTTCTTGTATGTTCCATAGATATCTATATCTGTGATTTTAATTGCATTCCTTTTTAAAAGTAAAATGCAGGATTTTGTGGCTTCTAGTACCTTGATAACAAGGAAAAATATTATTAACCAGGTATCCAACCCATAGCCCTTTTCGTTGGGTAATTAGATAATTTCAGGTATGGTTTAGTTGGACATGGAGTTTTCTACTTCGGATATTACCCTAGTCGTTTTACTTTCTCAAAAAGAGGATATTTGATTGCAGTTAAATTGTGAAGTTCTAAAGCTATGTTAGCTAAATTTTTTACTATGTCAGCAAGCAGAATATTGTTTGCACTTCTTTGCTTTTTAAATGCTGCTCAGGGAGCTGCGTAAGTTATAATTGATGCACAGAAGAGATTTCGAATTTTATATGCCTATAAATTGGCACTGCTACATAGACTAGAAAGATGAGATTGGAGAAGTTATTTTCCCGTGAGAATGATACAAATTACTGTCAAACTGTTTATGCTTGCTGTAAAAATATTTTCAATGTACAGGTATTTGCTTACTAGCTGGGTAGCACTCTTATTAAAGTAGAATAACATTTTAAGCCAAAGTGAAATGTTTTCAGTAGTATTGTATATTTTTGTAATAGGCCAATTTAGTCATTTCAGGGCTTAAATACCTATAATTATATTTGTTCTTTAAAACGCTGATAAATTTGCTTAAATTTGAAGTTTAAAAAATTTAAGGTACCATAGAGTTTATCTGGTCCAGCCTTTTTATCTTCCGTAGGAAGAAACTGAGGCCTAAGGAGTTAAGGAATATATGCCAAGGTCAGAGACCTAGAAATTTGCATGAATGAAACTAAAATTAAGTTTTCTTTCATTACTTACTTTGGTTCTTTTCCGACCTACTTCCTACCTTAGGAAATTGCTATGCTTAGTATATGTTTATTCCAGGAATATGAATGCCTCTTCTTCTTATCAGCTTAATTTAACCTCCAGATGACCTGAAATTTACAGTGGTTTAGGTGAATTTGTAGAACTTACTTGAAGTTGGGTAAAACTTTAAAACCATAGAACAAAGTAAGCACAGGCAAATCCACTGTTTATCTCACCTTGTCAAGGCAGTTTAGTAATGTCAACAACGGGAGTGTGATTTTTTTTTTACCCCAAATAAATTGGCAGTCACTGACTCAAACTTAGTACATCCTTTAATATAATCTCAAAAAGAATACTAGCAGGTAGGTGCTGTGTCATTGGGACTCAGGCGAGAAACTTACAGCCTGAGGTTACATAGGAAATTGCAATTCTTCATTTTGTGAGTGGCTTCTCCTAATAATAATGTGATGTGTTTTGTATATGAAGATATTGATTTTGACTGACCATTTCAGAGTGTAGTTTCTTGGTTTTGCTTCCCCTTTACCCATGAGCAGAATCTAGGAAATCTCATGCTTTGCAGTATTTTTTTTCTCTATTGGTATATAGAAGAGACACGGGAATAGGGAGCATCAGCTAATGAAAGGCGACAATGAGGCGACAGTTTGAGGTATGTTGAAATAGGATGAAAACTAGGCTTTGCTTTCACTCAGACAGCTATTTTTTTTTCTTTCATTCTGGAAAGTAAGCTCTAAGGGAAAGACTTCATGATATGTCTCTACTAAGAATTCAATAATACAAAAACACCAGGATGTAATTTGTTTACCTTAAAGTTATCAAATAGAAATGTACACATAGTAGCAGAATGTATCTATGCCCACAGTGATATTGAAGATTTATCTTTAGGAATTGGCGTGCATACTTAATTGCTAATCTTTAGGTAGCATCCTTCGATGACTTTAAGAGTTGCTTGAAGTTGCTTGATGTTACTTTTCAGAGCTTTGCCTGTGGAGAGGAGAATAAGGAGGTGAGGCTGAGGGAAATTAACAGGCTAATGCACTTCTCCTTAGAGAAAGCTATATTAAAAATAGAGACGCTTGAGTAATTCCTACAGAATCTTGACTTTCCTGTGGAAGATTTTGCCAAAACTGTGTGGTGGCGATTAAAAAAAGAAAAAGGCAAAAAGCTCAACCAAGTACATACGTGTACAAAGCAGCATCACCACAAAAACACCCTTTTCCTAAAAGATCCAGCATGGTAAAGTAGGAAATCTATGCAGCTAAGGAATAAGGAGTAAAAGTCAGGCTAGAGATGAGAAATAATAATGTTTGCATCCCTCAGCCCAGGTTAAGGTCGTGTGTTGGCCATATCAAAAGCAGATGCTCTCGTGAACTAAATGTTGGACTATTGAATGTGTGAGCCCCACCAATAATCAGGGGGTAACCGTGGGAGCATGCTGTCTTCTTGCACGTACTTTTCCAAAATGCCGTAGGAATGAGAACATACCACGGGAAGAAGCTGGGCAATGCTGTCTGAGCAGCTCCTCGTGGGCATTTTCTGTAAAGCCTTTTGCTGACAAATAATGCAGCAGACACTATTGAGAGTCATTTGCGTTTGCCTCACTGACTTTGAGTATATGTTACTCAAAGGCCTTGTTTCTGTAGGAATACAAAATTGGCATATAGTTCTAAAGTCCTATAATGTTGATTTTTTAGTTTTAGATATTTGTCCTTAGAGGTTATTTGTTTCTTGCCTCCTGTATGTGTGTACCTCCTGTTTGTGGTAATAAAGGTTAGGTCCACATTTTAAGGGCAATTCATTAGTGGAATTATTAGAAGATATTACAAATATTTAACTTTACATATTCTAACAATGTACTTAATTTATGATACCTTCCCCCAAAATTAAAATCATTGCTTTGTGAAATACAGCATAGTGATTTATATTATCAACTCAGGAGCCAGGCTGTCTGAACTTAAATACTGGCTCTGTTATTTATTAGCTTTGTGACTTATTGACAAATTACTTAACCTCTGTGTGCTTCAGTTTCCTCATGTTTAAAATGGAGGAAATGATGGTATATACTTCATAGGATTTTTATGAGGACCAAATATATATATTTATGCATGTACATGTGTATGAATATGCATATGCATATATATATATGTATTATATATAACTTGGTATTTTATTTTATGTTATACAAATTATATAAAAAATTATATATAGCATAGATACTACTTATCCGGTACATAATAAGTTCTTCAAAAGAGTTTGCTGTTGCTGTTGTTGGTATTTTCATTCTGAAGGCCCAATATAGTGTCAACATTTGGCTTGTAATTTAGAAAATAGTATTTTAATACTTTCACAGATGTTTTTACTATTTATTAATTTGATTCCACTCTCTTCTAGTGCATGGAATTAGAGTATTATTTATCCAAAATAATTTAAAATGTTTAGGCTGAATTATCATAATACCAAGTGTAGTAGTAATAAAGTGTTACTTTTCAGGGACTTTAAAAATAACATGAAGAAAAAATTTAAATTGTAACCACATTTTTGTATGCATTAGATTTATGTAGCCTTTTCCTTTTGTATAATGAACAGTTATACATTAAAATGTGCATAGCCTCATTCATATGAGGTAGAAATATTTCTTTTCTTCTTTTCTGTTTTTGTCAAGCCTTTGTTTATGTGGGGAGTATACATGTGTGTCTATCTATTATCACTTTATATATTCCATTGCCAAAAAACATTAAAATTTTATTAATGTTGTAGCCTATTTACTTGGAAAGTATGTAAAGTGACAGACTAAATCTGAAACCCCTTTATCCGTTTGAGCTTTTGACTAATACAAAGAACATAATAATCATGGTGGTAAGGATAGACCCATTCATTCAATCAATCAACAAGTTAAAATTTGAACTATTCTAGGCTGTAGGATACATCAGTGAAAGTTTTGGGTCAGAATTAAACTAACACATTTTTTTTTTCATGGTCATAATTGTTGATAACATCCAAATACATTTTCAGGTCACTGAGTTCTTCTTTACCTGTGTTAGGTAGTTCAAATGATTTTTTATTCTCTTCCATAAAATACCTTAGATATTGTATGCAGTATCTCTTACAAAGGGAAGATTAACCACAATGGGATTGTTCATAGAACTTCCATCTTGACATGAGCACTGTTTTCATCAAGTTTGAATAAGTGGTCCCTGCTACCTGATTTAAAATAGTTTTATTTAGCCCGTGGACCATCCTCTTTGTTCCAGTAGGCCCAGGAGCTGGGATTGGGGAATTTTCGGCCCCACAGGGAATTTGTGTTCCTCCTAGTAAAGATAAGTTAGTTCTCTCAAGTCAATTTCTCTTTAGCACCTTGCTTTTGGAATGGGATGAAGGGTAGATGAATGTTAATTGTAAAGGCAACACGAATAGCACAAATGCAGCATATGTTAACACTATAGCATTTCAATGGTGAATGCACCATATGGAGCAAGGCTAATGCCAGGGCCTGATCAGGCAGTGCCCTGGAGCCAGTGGATGGCTCATCAGATACCACTATTTCCACGGCCACCTTCTCTATTTTGTAAAGTTCTATACCACGGAAATCTACACAGGGTAATCTTTTTAAAATCTGGTTCTCTGGAATTATTTGAAAATGTAGAGAAATGATCAGGAATTGCTGTTCTTGTTATGATGTAAGGGGACAAATAACTATCAAAATGAGTCGACCATGCTGGCCTGTATTCTCATTACATAGAAACTTCTGCAAAATATCTAATGCGTGTTAACAAGTTACTATACAGCCAACTCCTCATTAGAGTACTAGATGTACTTATTTAATTTTCTGGCAAAAATATGAATGCTACAATTTTATTAATCCTTAAGGTCTACATTCCAGAACTTTCTTCATTGAGTTTTGGAGAGATGGAAAACACATTCTTTCCAAAGTTGAGGCTCCTGATTTTCACAGTGTTAACAATGGGCCCTATTATGCTGCTTCCAACTGAGCAAGGCTAGGAAGAACTTCACAGCTGGCTGGGCACCTGACATGCCCAAGGCAGGTACTCTGACCTGCTCATATAGCCCTGGTTCCTCCTGGGGAGAATAGCAGTTTCCATTCCCTGAAGTGCCTAATTTATTCCAGGCTATGAATAGAATGAGCTGTTGACTTGGGACTAGTGGCATTCCCCTTGCACAACCTCAGGACATGATTATCCATGCCAGGGTCAGGTGGGAGCTTCCCATCTGACCCTGCGCAGTCCTCACCCTGAGCACTTAACAAGAGTGATAAGAGGCTATTGGAATGTCACATTCTTTCACATTTATTTGTATTTTTAATAAGGTACGGACATCTTTTGCTTTTATCTGAGCCTGACTTTATAGTAACTTGATTAACAAAAGGAATGTTAACCCAGTGAGTTGTTAGATGAACGATATTAATACATGAAAATCATAATCCTGGAATATTGCCTTTTAGAACACATGTGTTCTTTGAGTTTATAATGTATGCAGAGCACTATACTAGGTTCTATCTGCGACAACAAAAATATAACAGGAAACAATGTTTCTGTTCCTGAGGCAAGAAAAACCTAGAGATACGGAGAAATTGAGAAATGAATGGAAGAAAACATATGAATGAATCAAATCGTACATACTGTGATCTAACCAAATACTTAAGTTATATTTAAACACAAAGGACACATCACAGAGAGAAGATGACTAGGAAAGGTTTCTTGTAGATAGTAAATTGTACTAGAAGTCCTAGAATATTTCAGTAGGGTCCAAAAGAATGGAAGGCTAGCTGTCATGAGTAGTTTTTGGCCGGTAGGGTAAATTGTGTCTTCTTAGCTGGAGCTGCATCTCTCCTAAGAGTAACTTCTACTTAGTGGTTGTTCAGTAAATATTTGTTGAATTGAATCAGTTTTCTCCTTAAGGGAAGAGAGACTGAGGTCTCTGACACTGTCAGCAGAGTCAGCACAGGACCTCCAGATTCTCATATGCTTCAGGCATAAGGATTTCTGACGAAGAGAGACCCACATGAAAACTAAGGTATTTGAAACTTTAGTATATTTTGTGCTTTAGTTGTAGAAGACAGAAGGAGACATTTACGATTTATTATTGGCCAGGAAAAGAAAAGAAAAGAGAAGAGAGGGGAGGGGAAAGGACTAGAAGGGAAGGAAAGAAAATCAGTTGAGGGAATGGATGGAGGATGGGAGATAAGGATTTCTGCTCGAGTTTCGAAGAGGGTTATTAGAACAAGGCAAAGAAGGAAATGATCACATTGCAAACTTAGGATTTTAAAAACTTGTTTTAGAGATACTGACTCAATGTAGGTAGTGTACTAGATAATTAAAAACATATTTTAAATACCTAGAAAATAATCCATGCCACCTCAGTCTCAGTGGGCAAGGCAGTGATGTAAAGCAAATAATTGCAGCAGTTTGAAATGAGTGCCTTTTACATATTTGAATAAAGTGCAGTGAATTAGCCCAGACTGGGAAGTATGCAAAGGGCAGGGGAGGCTCCCTGAGGAGGAGACATTTCACTTGAGTCTTAATGAATGAGGTAGGAGTTTTTTGGAAGAAGGAATAATAGTAAGGGCACTCCAAACAGAGAAAGCCTCATGTGAAAACATTTAGAGATTTGGAGGGACATGGCAGATACTAGGGAGTGTAAGAAGTTGCAAGTGTCTAGAACACAGGGTTACGTGTGGCGGTCATAATGAGAGGGAAATCTAAGTAGGTAAACAGGAGACAGAGCATGAGGGATAGTGGTATCATACTGAGAATTTAAAAAATTACTGTGTATAGATTATGGGGAGGCATTGAATGTACCAAAAAGCCAAAGAGTTATATAAAGTAGATTAGAGGGCAGTCAGAAGCAGGGAGACGTGATAGAAGACTATCGCCGAGGTCCAGGAGAAATTGTAGACATCCTGAACATCAGTAGTAAAAAGCAGAATGGAAAGGAAAGGATAAATTTGAGAGTCATTACGAGTGTTCCAAGTTTTAGTGATATGAAGGCTTGAGGGACTAGAGATGTTCCTTAGGAATACCTAAAAAGTTTCATCCCAATCCAAAGATGGAAGTCAAACTGAAGATAAAGATTTTGAAGCCACCAGGATGTAGATGATAGTGAAAATCATGCATATGGATGGGGCTTAAAGAAAAGAGAAGGCTCGTGTATAATACTCAGGAAAGCACAAACACTGGTCATGGACCCTGACAATAAATATATGAACATTATCCCATTTCATTAAGGCAACCTACCTGCCAACTGTTGTGTGATAGTACCAAATAATGGAAACCTTGATCTCCTATAACTGCTCTTTGATTCCTTATGGTTCCAGTATTCTGACAAAGAAGAATCCTTGAAGGAGTTTTTCACAACTATCTAGTATAGGGTTTCCCAAACTCTGTTCCGTGGATCACCTTCTGCAATTCTGCAAGATGTTAAAATGCATTAAATGAACTTTCACGTTGAAAAAAGCAAAAGTGAAACATTACTTTATTCCAGGACTTCTTAAAACCTTTAAGAATGTACACTAGAAATTTCTAGGGGAAGGGAGACAGTTGATAGCTTCTTCCTGAGCTTCTCTTTCTTTTTTTTAAAAATGTTTATTTTTGAGAGAGAGATAGAGAGTGAGTGGGGGAGGGGGCACGGAGAGAGGGAGACACAGAATTTGAAGCAGGCTCTAGGCTCTGAGCTGTCAGCACAGAGACTAACACGGGGCTTGAACCCACGAACTGTGAGATCATGACCTGAGCTGCAGACACTTAACCAACTGAGCCACTCAGGTGCCCCCTGAGCTTTTCTCATTTTAAGCAACAGGCCTTTCTCTTCATGCATTAAGTATTGATATCTCAAGGTATTGAAAAAAATGCTTATCGCTTGATTGGGGAAATTAATGTCATCTTCATACAGTCATTTGGGCTTTTAATCTTTGAGAGTCTCTTATATTTGAAAGGAAAACTCATATTCCTTGCATTTTTAATTATTATTCATTTTTTTAAGTTTGAAATCTTAAACCTAAGTTTTATAAGCCTTTAAGCTCAATTTAAACATCTTGTCATTTTAGGGGTGCCTGGGTGGCTCAGTCAGTTAAGCGTCTGACTTTGGCTCAGGTCATGATCTCCGTGGTCCATGAGTTCAAGCCCCTGTGTCAGTCTCTGTGCTGATAGCTCAGAGGCTGGAGCCTGCTTCGGATTCTGTGTCTCCCTCTCTCTCTGCCCCTTCCCCCACTCACACTCTGTCTCTCTGTCTCTGTCTCTCAAAAATAAATAAACGTTAAAAAATTTTTTTTAATCTTGTCATTTTAAAATTTAGTAATTTTAGGGGTGCCTACCTCGCTCACTTGGAAGAGCTTATGATCTTGATCTCAGGGTCATGAGTTCAAACCCCACGTTGGGTATAGATCTACTTAAATAAATAAGACTTACTAAAAAAAAAAATAAAACTTAATAATTTTAGTTTAGATTTAAATACTTTCATGTGTTCCTTGATTAATGATCAATTAATTAGCTTATAAGTTTGACAAATTCTAAACATTTTACACCATTTTTAAACTTGATTAATTAAATTCCTGTAAACATTTCAAAGTTTAACCTCTAATATCCTTAATTTTCTCAAGCATTTTAAACTTCTAGCAAGATAGCCTTAGAGATCTTCCAGAAATCTTCCTGAGCCCTTAAATACAATTTACAAATTGAAAGCTTAACATATATATCAGTCAATTAGTTTTTCAAACACTGTGTATAAACTTAGTCAAACTATCCTTAAATATTTCTAATGAAAATCTCAAGTTTACCATTAGTCAACTTCTCTTAAGTATTTTAAATAAAAGTCGCAAGCCTAAAATGACAGCTTTCCTAAGATGTCAGAATCCCTTAAATGTTTCAGACACCCTATCAAACAAAACACTCCTAACCCTAACAAAAGTATGATTTTTAAAATTGTTTTGATCTACCTCATGATTTTTTTATGTGTCCCTTCTCTTTTTGGGGTTGTAGAGTCACATACATGATGAAATATGTGAAAGAGTAAGTGTCTCGGCCTTGCTGAAGCTAAGGATTCAGGGTTGTTGGCCTAACTGGAAATGAAAAACCTGGGTGTTCATTGCAGGATGGATCTCTCTAAGCTGCTTGAACAGAGTGATGAGATTTTTTTGTGCCCATAACTTCTTCTGTAAAATGGCGTTATGCATCCTTCATCCCTTATTCTTTATTTTAACCTCTTCTACTGTTGTTAATTACCTAGTCGAATTGCTGATATTCTTTACCCCCTTGTGGCTTGCTGGTAATCTCTCATGATCTGGCTTAGTTCTCACTTACTTCCTATTTTGCTTCCCCATCTTTCTCATAGAGCTGCCTTCTGGAGTCGTTTTATTGCTGTCCGGCTGCAGGCCTTCCCACCTCCCACACTGTGTGCTTCCTTGACTTTAGGACTTCTCTTTCTTCTTTCTGTTTTCTTTCTGGTTCACTACATTCCTTCAAAGGAGATTTTATTCACAGTCCTCTTATTTCAAAATTTTTGTTCTATCTTTTTTCAAGCCAGGACCATTTTAGTAAAATTTCTAAACCGATGTTTGTTTGGTTTGTTTGTTTGTTTATTTATTTTTAAAATATAATTTATTGTCAAATTGGTTTCCATACAACCCCCAGTGCTCATCCCAACAGGTGCCCTCCTCAATGCCCATCATCCACTTTCCCCTCTCTCCCACCCCCCATCAACCCTCAGTTTCTTCTCAGTATTTAAGAGTCTCTTATGGTTTGCCTCCTTCCCTCTCTGTAACTTTTTTCCCCCCTCTGTAACTTTTTCCCCCTCCCCCTCCCCCATGATCTTCTGTTAAGTTTCTCAGGGTCCACACATGAGTAAAAACATATGGTATCTGTGTTTCTCTGTCTGACTTATTTATTTCACTTAGCATAATACTCTCCAGTTCCATCCACGTTGCTACAAATGGCTAGATTTCATTTTTTCTCATTGCCAAGTAGTATTCCACTGTATATATAAACCACATCTTCTTTATCCATTTGTCAGTTGGTAGACATGTAGGCTCTTTCCATAATTTGGCTATTATTGAAAGTGCTGCTATAAACATTGGGGTACAGGTGCCCCTATGCATCAGCACTCCTGTATCCCTTGGGTAAAATCCTAGCAGTGCTATTGCTGGGTCATAGGGCAGATCTATTTTTAATTTTTTGAGGAACCTCCACACTGTTTTCCAGAGCGATTCCACCAGTTTGCATTCCCACCAACAGTGCAAGAGGGTTTCCGTTTCTTCACATCCTCGCCAGCATCTATAGTCTCCTGATTTGTTCATTTTAGCCACTCTGACCAGCATGAGGTGGTATCTCGGTGTGGTTTTGATTTGTATTTCCCTGATGAGGAGTGACATTGAGCATCTTTTCATGTGCCTGTTGGCCATCTGGATGTCTTCTTCAACGTTTATTTATTTTTGGGACAGAGAGAGACAGAGCATGAACGGGGGAGGGGCAGAGAGAGAGGGAGACACAGAATCGGAAACAGGCTCCAGGCTCTGAGCCATCAGCCCAGAGCCTGACACGGGGCTCGAACTCCCGGACCGCGAGATCGTGACCTGGCTGAAGTCGGACGCTTAACCGACTGCACCACCCAGGCGCCCCTGGATGTCTTCTTTAGAGAAATGTTTTCTGCCCATTTCTTCACTGGATTATTTGTTTTTTGGGTGTGGAGTTTGGTGAGTTCTTTATAGATTTTGGATACTAACCCTTTATCCGATATGTCATTTGTCAGTTGCATTTTTATACACCAATAATGAAGCAACAGAAAGAGAATAAAAAAACTGATCCCATTCACAATTGCACCAAGAATCATAAAATACCTAGGAATAAATCTAACCAAAGATGTAAAAGATCAGTATGCTGAAAACTATAGAAAGCTTATGAAGGAAATTGAAGAAGATACAAAGAAATGGAAAAACATTCCATGCTCATGGATTGGAAGAATAAATATTGTTAAAATGTCACTACCCAAAGCAATCTACACATTCAGTGCAATCCAAATCAAAATTGCACCAGCATTCTTCTCAAAGCTAGAACAAGCAATCCTAAAATTTGTATGGAACCACAAAAGACCCCGAACAGCCAAAGTAATATTGAAGAAGAAAACCAAAGCGGGAGTCATCACAATCCCAGACTTTAGCCTCTACTACAAAGCTGTAATCATCAGTGTAGTGTGGTATTGGCACAAAAACAGATACATAGACCAATGGAATAGAATAGAGACTCTAGAATTGGACCCACAAATGGATGGCCAACTAATCTTTGACAAAGCAGGAAAGAATATCCAATGGAAAAAAAGACAGTCTCTTTAACAAATGGTGCTGGGAGAACTGGACAGCAACATGGAGAAGGTTGAAACTAGACCACTTTCTTACACCATTCACAAAAATAAACTCTAAATGGATGAAGGATCTGAATGTGAGACAGGAAACCATCAAAACCCTAGAGGAGAAAGCAGGAAAAAACCTTCTGACCTCAGCCATGGCAATTTCTTACTCAACACATCTCTAAAGGCAAGGGAATTAAAAAGCAAAAATGAACTATTGACACCTTATCAAGATAAAAGCTTCTGCACTGCAAAGGAAACAATCAACAAAACTAAAAGGCAACCAATGGAATGGGAAAAGCTATGTTTATATAGCTCAAAAACAAACAAAGAAACAAAAAACAGTCATGCAAAGTGGCCAAACTGTGTTATGTTATTTAATTTCGGTGTGATTGTGTTTATTTTAATCCCTTTGAGCCTTGGTCATGTCAGCTTGTTTTTTTTTTTTTTTTTTTAATGTTTATTTTTGAGACAGAGACAAAGCATGAGCAGGGGAGGGGCAGAGAGAGAGTGAGGGAGACAGAATCTGAAGCAGACTCCAGGCTCTGAGCTGTTGGCACAGAGCCCAATGCAGGGCTCAGACTCATCAACTGCGAGATCATGACCTGAGCCGAAGTCAGACCCTCGACCCACTGAGCCACCCAGGTGCCCCTCATGTCAGCTTTTTAAACTTTTTAAACTTAGTCTTACTTGACTGAGGACAGGGTCCAAATGAGGCAGTATTTTGGATTTTTTTTCTTTCATTTCCTTTTTTTAATTTTTTTTTTTGAGAGAGAGAGAGAGGGGCAGAGAGAGAAAGGGGGACAGACGATCCGAAGTGGGCTCTGTGCTGACAGCATTGAGCCCAATGTAAGGTCTCAAACCCACAAACTGCAAGACCACGATGTGGGTAGAAGTCGGATGCTTAACCCACTGAGCCAACTAGGCACCCCACCTTCTCTTTCATTTCTGATGGCTCCAATTCTTGTTCCTTTTCTTCTTGCTCAGTTGCTTACTACTAACGTGGTCTATATATATGGTCATTTTCTAGAACTACTCAGAGAAATAACTTTTTCAATTTTGAAATAGTTGCAATAATTTAAAAATTGAGAGATTTAAATTCTTTTCTTTTTTCCTAAAAATTGGAAGACGTGGAAATACCATATCTGCATTCCCACTTCTCCCCAGGCAACTTGAGCTGAATATTCATTACCACCTCTGGATGGATGGGCCTGTGCTTTCCAGTTTGCCCTAGTCCCCACCACACTCTTCTTGTAATGAAGTGAGCCTATGAGCTATACCAAAAAACAAGTCTAAAAAGTGAGGCAGTGTAGAAGTTAAGGATTAATGTTTATGTATGTGATGGTATGTGCATTTTAAAGAAAAAAATTTAATTTACTATAAAGACATTTTATATACCAGAATCAGCATGAATATATATTAAATTTTCACACGTAAAAAACTTAGTGTAAAAATCAATGAGGGGTGCCTGGGTGGCTCAGTCTGGTTAAGTATCCAACATTTGCTCAGGTCATGATCTCACGGTTTGTGAATTTGAGCCCTGTGTCGGGCTCTGTGCTGACAGCTCCGAGGTTGGAGCCTCCTTCAGATTCTGTCTGTCTGTCTGTCTGTCTCTCTCTTTGCCCCTACCCCGCTTGTACACTCCATCTCTGTCTCTCTTTCACTCTATCTCAAAAATAAATAAACGTTAAAAATCCAATGAATAAAAGCCCATGTTTTTCCTGTTTTTGTTTTGTTTCCCCACTAGTAAGAACTTTCTGATTTTACCATGGGTTCTTGGAAGGGGCAAATAGTTTTGTTTGCATAACTTGAATACTTACTGTTCTATCAGATTATTGCACCTGCACTTATATTTCCTAATGATTATTCCTCAGTTTTTTCTAATATGTCTTGAATTTGCCCAGTTGTCGTGTGATCGATGCATTCTTTTAGAAAATTGCTTGGGGACTGTGATCCTGTATACACTGAAAAGAGTGCATACCATATTGAAATGGCTGCGTTTTTCAGACTGCATTTTTATATAGGATTAGAGGCACTCTATTAATATTCCAGATAAGAAAAGAAATCTGCAACATGTTTGTCATTTACCTTGGTTCTCTGGACTTAGGACATGAAATTCTATCCAGCAGCTTGAGAGCAATATTAAAAAATGATGTAGCATCACAAGTCAATGATAAATACGTTCACCCTAAGAATTTAAATTGTGGTGAGTAGATGCAGCAGTGTGATTAGCATTCAGTGGCCTATCTCTAATTCCCTTTTCAGGCATTTAAAAGTCAACCAAGCTTGAAACATTTTGCAATGTGCCAAGCATTTGTGTGCTCCATTCAGTATCAGGGTAAAATTTGCCCATTTGAATGTCTTTCTGATATACATAGTTTGAAAAACAAATGTCCACAGATACGAATATAAAAGTCACTTGATATCCTACACCATCACAAACAAAGAATGTGGGGCTATTGAACATATAACAACTTTATTCCTCATTATTGTCTATAAAATTATTTTCTTGCCTAATTTATTTCAATCAGACATTTAGTGATGTGTACCTAATTGTCTTTCAATAATAATAACACTCAATTAATATAAATGATGATTTATGCTTGATGTCATACGGAATTTATAGTAATTTGGAAGCCAGAGACAACAACTTATAGGGAATTGAATGAAATGAATTCACTAAGACACTAACAAATCAAAAGTATTTTAAGAGTAAACACATCGTTACCATGCACAATAAATCTATAAACAATTGGGAAGTTCTAGGAGTTGGGGTATATACAATCTATACATGTTATAATCACAAAGTGGCATATAAACTGTTTTGGGGGAGGGTATTTTCTAGTTTTTTTATTATGGATAATGATGATCAAGGTCAGCTTTATGACCTTCATGTATAACACTATTGTGTAATCCAAAGAGTTGTTGCCACAATTCTTTTTCTATAACTGAAAGAATGTAAAGGATTATTGTTTAAATAATTTACAAAAGTATTAGAAGGTTCTTCCCTATGCACAAGTTCTAAAAGAAATGGAAGAAATTTAAACGATGTTTCATAATTATTTGTGCCTTAATTCTGTCTACTTTTCTTTTGAAAAACCAGTTTTCTGAAGAATAGCTTACACAGCTACATCCCTAGCTTGCTTATTTCAGGTGTAGTCTTCAGGAGTTATCTCAAGGCAGAAGGACATAGTGTGTAGAGAGATTCTGGGGACACACTTTCCAGTTTCTCAATGTTAACAAAAATTCAACTGAGTAAGTTTTAAAGATCAAATCAGCTTTACTAATTGATTCATGAATGCGGCAGTATACCATCTAGCAAGCAGAGGAGAATTCCAAAGGGCTACAGAAAAGGAAAGGTTTTTAAAGGTAGAGAGGGAGCGGAGAAAAGGAAATTATGAGCAAAGCATCCATTGTTTTAGACAAGGTCGCCCTCCTAAGGGGAACAGAGGCGGTTTATCAGTAAATTTCCTGGTGCTGACCAGGAAATTAACTCTTGGTTTACTGACTTGGGACCTTAACCTAAGTGATGTCTTTGGGCCTGTGTTTTTCTTTTTAACAAACAAGAAAGGATGATTTTAAAATAGGCATCCCTAAAATTGGATTATTTTAATGTGAGGTGTGTTCACTTGTAAGGGGATATTTCTCAGAGACTCATCCATTTTTGATGGTGTTTTGGTGTCTGCTTGAGAGTCCCTTAGTAGTTTTCCTGCCTCTGAGAAAGACATCACAGAAGTATTTTTTTCTTTCCATGTGCCAGTATTTATTACTTATTGGAATGATTCATATATATTACCCCTGTTCATAATTCCTCTCATTCTTTATGTATTCAAAGCCAAATTTAAGAAGGTAGAATTTTCCCAACACATGATTTTATATTATCTGCAGTGGTTAAATGACTTCGTTCTATATTCACAGATACCAGCTTTAGTCATTTTAAAACTACTATGACTATTAGTAACAAATACTCATTGTTTAAATTTTGACTATATTAGGAATAAACTGGCCTATATATGGGACCTAGATTAGGGCAATGCAGCAATATTTTTCTGATTATCAGAGTGATATAGCATACTAATTTGATACTAATAAACACTCAATCACCCCTACTCTAATAAAAGATGGTATGTTGTTCCTCTCCATCCTTCCCATCTCTCCTCCTTCATCTACAACCTTGTAAAGGACAGTCATACTATCATACACACCATTATATCCCATTGCCTCACCCAATAGCTGGCATATAGCAGATAGTAAGTGCGTGTAAATGAATGAGTGAATAAGTCTGACATTGGAGGTGACTAGTGGAGATAATCCATAATTTTAAAAATAGGTAACCAGAACTAGAAGGGATGGAATATGTGACAAGGGATTTGTCTCATCCCTTCTCCTGTGCTTCTTCTCCAATACACCCATTCCAAGAGTAGGATGGCATATGTGTGTCTTGCTTATTTAGCCTAAGGGACTCAGTGACTGGAAAGTATTTAAAATTGCTGATGAAAACAATATTAAGTTTTTGGGTTTTTTTTCTTTATATATATATATATATATAGAGAGAGAGAGAGAGAGAGAGAGAGAGAGTGTGCATGAGCAGGGTAGAGGGGCAGAGGGAGAGAAAATCTTAAATGACATCCACACTTAGTGCAGAGCCCATTGTGGGGCTTGATTCCATGACCCTGGGGTCATGACCTGAGCCGAAAACAAGAGTCTAGACACTCAACCAACTGAGCCACCCAGGCGCACCAAGACAATATTAAGGTCTTAATCTTAAAATCAAAGATTATCTTCTCAGGTAAAGAGACTGAGATCCGGCCACATTTCCACATTAGGCATATGCTCTTGAGGTCTTCAGACAGAGGCAGAGACCAGATGGGAGTACATGTCTCCTGATGTCGTACCCATACCTCCTCTATGACACCAACACATCTGGAGGATAGAGATCTAGATTAGAGTGAAAGTATGAGAAAGAGAGGGTAAGGTATTAAGAAAATCTAGATCGCATTCAACTGGATTACTGTATGCTATGTAATTTTAGAAGAGTAACTATTTACTTGCAAATGGGGGTGCAATGACAAGAAATATTAGAAAGAATGATTAAGACTATGAATATCAGATTAAGAGAAAGTTTGGAACCAATGGGCTGTGACATACCCCTACTTTACCCTTATTTTAGAGTTCAAATGTCAGAGGAAATCAGAGGAAGAAGTTAAAGATTTATGAAAATATGAAATTTTTAAAACGTAGAATATTTTGACCTTAAAGCATATCAGCATATTATTTTATCTCCAGAAGTTCAATTTGGATCTTTTTTTACATCTTTCAGTTCTTTCATGCTGATGCTTCTCTTCTCCTTTCCAAGCAATGATACATTTATAACGTTGATTAAATATCCTTCTTCACTAATGCTATCATCTATGTCATTTCTTTGTCTATTTCTGTTGATTGATTGTTCTCTTGGGTTATGGGATATATTTTGTTGTTTCTTTTCATGACTAGTAATTTTGATTGGATGCCGGACATCGTGAATATGAATTTGTTGAGCACTAGGTTTTTTGTATTCCTTTAAATATTTCTGGATTTTGTCCTGGGATGCAATTAAGTTACTTGGACACAGTTTGATCATTTGTGGCTTGCTTTTAAGCTTTGTTAGGTGCATCCAGAACAACCGTTAGCCAAGGGAAATTTTGGCTACAGCAGTGAGGCATTGCCCTTCTGAGGCCTTGACTTGATGCCCTATATATAGATTAGGAGCTCTTTCTATCCTGGCTCTTGGAAAACTCAAATATTTCCAGGCCTTTGTGAGCTCCAGAGATTGTCCCAGTTGCTTCTTAATGATGATTCTTTCTCTAGCCTCAGTAGCTTTCTTTTATGCACAGTCAGACCAGTACTCAAATACTTGACCAGACTCCTGTATATATTTCCAGAGCTTGCTCATTTGCTCTTTTTACGCAGCTCCGTCCTTTTTGGCACTCTGTCCAGCAGACTCTGGCCACCTTGGTGTTTCACAGCTCTGAACTCTGTCTCCTGAACTGAGCACTGCTGTTGTGCTCTGTGTGGGATCTCCTACCCCATGCATCAAGCTGGAAACTCTCTAGGCAGGAGTGTTTTACGTGTAGGGCTCACCTGTTTTCTTTCCCTTCTCTCAGAGATCACTGTCCTGCATTGCCTGTTTAATGCATGAATACCAGTTTTGTTTGTTTGTTTGTTTGTTTGTTTATATATGTTGTCTAGCATAGTGGTTTTCTGAGGTAGGAGGGTAAATCTGGTTTCTTTTCTCATCATGGCTAGAAGCAGAAGTTACAGAATCCACTGAAACTTTATTGTTATAACATTTAAAAATATTTAACATGAATTTAATTTTTTTAAGATTTTTGATCATCTGATCAGAAGCCTGAAGTCAGAATTTTTAGTCAGTTCAAGATAGGTTTTAGGACCTTATGAATTTGTGACACAGAACTGTAAGTCATGCACTGGTTTCTCCATGAACAATGCCTGACCTTCTGTAAACTGAAGAGCTGGGACTAAGTAATCAATCCATTTGGCAAATATTCATTGAGAGTTCATTATGTGATCGGATTTTGTCAGTCATGGAGAATGCAGAAATGAATAAAGCATGATCCCATAGCCTAGTGGAGAAAGCTGGCGTGTATGATTTTATACATTGACTGAATGATTATGAGAATGGGGAAGACTCTTCCTGAGAGATCAGAAGGTCTTAGAACACTTTGTGATTGCTGGATGTAACATATAATTAGATCTTGCACAGAGTAGCACTCAATAAATGCTTGTGGATGAAGGATGCTGCAGATCCTTCAGAAGCATATTCTGCTCAGAAATGTTAACTTGTTTATTTCTTAGTTCTCTAGAAAAGACACTTTAAATAAATACACACTAGGAATATGATAATACATGTTTTAAGAAAAAATCTAACTTGGTTTAGCTAGTACTGTCATGGATATTATGTATTGATAATTTCAAAGAGTTTAAATACAACATTGACATCTAAGTTCTGCAGACCTGCTTTGTTTCTAATTGTCATATCAAACAGTCGAAAAGTACCCATTCAGTCAAACCTTCGTTTTTAACTGCTGCTCTCCCTTTTTTGGCTATTCCTGTTCGTATTTTGAAAAGCAGTGTCTGCAGATAGTTATTTATATGTATGAATTCACTGGTTCATTCTAGTGCGAAATAGGTCATTCTGGAACAGTGAGAAATGTGATTGCTGAATTTCAAGCAGTTTTTGCTGCTCAGCTGGATCGTAGAAAAAGAAAGGGGGTCAGGCCAGCACTTGTTGAAGATTTCTTGTTGCCATTGTCCTCATGAAAGAGGCTTGATGCTGGTGAATACGGACTCTTCAGTACTGGCTGAGAGGGGTAAGGAGGCTTAGATCCCAGGTTTAGTAACTATTATGATATTTTATTTGAACCACTAATTAGGATCAAGGAAATGCATAAAATGCCATCCTAATTAAAATGTGTGGGGCTTTTTAGTGTTAAAAAAATTAAGGTACAGCAAATGGCTGTGTGATATTTTTCAGGCACAGAATTGCTTTTTTTTCCCCTTTCTCAAAGCATGCCAGTGTACTAAAAAGAAAGAAAGAAAGCCGCAGTAGGATTGGCAAGTGATGATTCTCGTCAAAAATAACAAATTCTTAAATAGTAAAATAAAGAATACTTAGAAAATATTCCACATTACTCAGCATTTCAAAATTGAAATCATTCTAAGCCTTCTTTTCCTCTGTGTGGAAAGTAGGACTCTAAACAGGAAACTATTTTTAAGAAGTCAACTTTATTTACAAACTTGATAAAGGGTCCATTAATTAAAATCTAATTCCTACAGTCAGATAGCATTTTTGCTTATGATACATGTATGAATTCATTAATTTCTTTTTCTTTTTTTAATGGCATAGCTGATTATAATAGACTGTGGTTATTTCTATTAATGTCCAGTTAAGAAATCTCAGGAATCCAGTATTTGGAAATATATATCTTAGTCCATTTCAGTTGTTAATATAAATAAATATCTGGCATTCCTGAAGAATTTGTTTCAAATTAAACTCAAAGAGACAATCTAAGAGATTAATTCAAAATTATACTTCAGGTTCTTCTGGGGTGTTCTTGAATCCACAGATCTTTTTTATATCCATTTTAAGGTGAGTGAGAACAAGAGCTCACAGAACAGTGAGAGGTTGGCAAGGCAGGCCCGGGAACCAGGGTGAGATGGGGGCACACCCATCCCATCCAGGAGCTGTGAGACGAACAGGGGTCACACTTTAGCGTCTGTAAATTATGATGTTAATTGCTTTATTGGTCTGTAAGCTAGAAGAGAGTAACAGCATTTGACTCTGTCATATGACAGATTTAAATTTTTTTTTTATTTGAATATAGTTGACACACCATGTTCTATTGGTTTCAGGTATACAACACAGTGATTCAACTTCTCTATACCTTATGTTATGCATATAACAGACTTTTAAAAGAAAATCTTTATTATGCAGAAAAGAATTCTTTCTCTGACTTTGACAGAATGGATGTATCTCGTGCCCCTCTTCCCCCAAGTTTTTTTTTTTAAATGAAAGGAAATATAAATCTTTGTAAAACCAGTTTGAATTTTGAAATCTTTGTGGTAACTATTACCTCAGTAGAAGAAGATTATGCTTTACAAATAATAAAAATTAGAAATGAAAAATCACTCTAAATAATAATTATGGCTCCAACATAGTTGTAAATTATAACAATAGTGTAAACATATTAGGATACATCCTCAAGGTTACATCTATTTCCCCTCAACTTTATTGAGGGATAATTGACAAAGTATATAATGTGATACAAAGTATACAATGTGATAATGTGATATACATATTCACTGAGAAATGATTACCAAGATCAAGATAATTAACACATCTATCCCCTAACATAAATAATGTTTTATGTATGTGTGTATGGTGAGAATGCTTAAGCAACATTATATTTAACAATTTTTGAATCAGTTTAGGGCAAGGACAATGCCTTATTAATCTTTGGACCTCACATAACGCTTAATACTCCTCAAAGAGCATATATGCTCATGTGGAATTTTTTTTTAAATAATTGAGTGGTTAATATTGATCTAAATAGGAAAGTATAATGAAAACATACTTAGTTTTATTTTATACTTTACCTTTAAGTTTGGAGGTACATAATGTCAACTTTTAAAGTAAAATTCTTTTTAGAGCCTAATACTATTTTTCGGGTTAAAATATATATACGTGCATGACACACTCATACATTCACATTGAGAAATTTTATGTTACTATATTTTAACTTGTTATCAGTTCCATTCAGTTCTTCTTCCATTTCTTTTTAAATTTATTTTTTTTAATTTGCATCCAAATTAGTTAGCATATAGTGCAACAATGATTTCAGGAGTAGATTCCTTAATGCCCCTTACCCATTTAGCCTTTCCCCCTCCACAACTCCTCCAGTAAACCTCTGTTTGTTCTCCATGTTTAAGAGTCTCTTAATGAGACTCTCTTAGTATGTCCCCCTCCCTGTTTTTATATTATTTTTGCTCCCCTTCCCTTATGTTCATCTATTTTGTATCTTAAAGTCCTCATATGAGTGAAGTCATATGGTATTTGTCTCTCTCTGACTAATTTCGCTTAGCATAATACCCTCTAGTTCCATCCATGTAGTTGGAAATGGCAAGATTTCACTCTTTTTGATTTCTGAGTAATACTCCATTGTGTATATATACCACATCTTCTTTATCCATTTGTCCATTAATGGACATTTGGGCTCTTTCCCTACTTTGGCTATTGTTGATAGTGCTGCTATAAACATTGGGGTGCATGTGCCCCTTCTAAATAGCATACCTGTATCCCTTGGATAAATACCTAGTAGTGCAATTGCTGGGTCATAGGGTAGCTCTATTTTTAATTTTTTGAGGAACCTCCATATTGTTTTCCAGAGTGGCTGCATCAGTTTGCATTCCCACCAGCAGTGCAAAAGAGATCCTCTTTCTCCATATCTCGCCAACATCTGTTGTTGCCTGAGTTGTTAATGTTAGCCATTCTGACAGCTGTGAGGTGGTATCTCATGGTGGTTTTGATTTGTATTTCCCTGATGGTGAGTGACGTTGAGCATTTTTTGATGTGTCGGTTGGCCATCTGGATGTCTTCTTTGGAGAAGTTCTATTCATGTCTTTTGCCCATTTCTTCACTGGATTATTTGTTTTTTGGGTGTTGAGTTTGATAAGTTCTTTATAGATTTTGGATACCAAGCCTTTATCTGGTATGTCGTTTGCAAATATCTTTTCCCATTCCATTGGTTGACTTTTAGTTTTGCTGATTGTTTCCTTTGCTGTGCAGAAGCTTTTTATTTTGATGAGGTCCCAATAGTTCATTTTTGCTTTTGTTCCTCTTGCCTCCGGAGATGTGTTGAGTAAGAAGTTGCTGTGGCCGAGGTCACAAAGGTTGCTGCCTGTTTTTCCCTCGAGGATTTTGATGGATTCCTGTCTTACATTTAGGTCTTTCATCCATTTTGAGTTTATTTTTGTGTATGGTGTAAGAAAGTGATCCAGGTTCATTTTTCTGCTTGTCGCTGTCCAGTTTTCCCAGCACCACCTGCTGAAAAGACCTGTCTTTATTCCATTGGATATTATTTCCTGCTTTGTCAAAGACTAGTTGGCCATACATTTGTGGGTCCATTTCTGGGTTCTCTATTCTGTTCCATTGATCTGAGTGTCTGTTTTTTGTGCCAGTACCATACTTTCTTGATGATTACAGCTTTGTAGTACAGCTTGAAGTCCATCTTACCCCATCTTCTATGGGAGAGGAAGGGGGGCAGTGTATTAATGTATTTGTTGTATAAAAAGTGATTAGATAAAAGGTAGTATTCCTAATATCATAAAGTGTTTTAATCATATATTGCCCTTCTATTGGTATATATTGCTTATATTAAGAATATGCAATAAAAGAATATGGATCATAAAATGGCATGTTTGGGAATCCTGGGAATTGGAGCTCTGGCAAGTATTACATTCTATTACCCTTTGTCCTATCTTTTGCAAATCTCATGTGTTTCTCTGTCTGCTCTCCTTTCTGCTTTCCTAATAGGTCTTTGTCTGAGGGTGTGAGTCTTTTGGCCCCCCGGGGAATGAGATCTAATGGGTGTGCTTTCCCCCAATTTGTCTTGTTTTAAGTAAGGACACTAGTTATGTAAGGTGTGTTCTACTTAGTGCTGAAAAAAATGGAGATGAACAATTTTTTTATATATAATAGGAAAGCCAAAGGAAATTTTAAAACCCTTTAGTAATAGCTACTCATGTCTTTATTCAAATATATAGCTCAATCCTAACCTGATTATATTTAAACACAATAACTTCATTCATTCATAAATCCATCTATCCATCCTTCAGAATTACTAGATGCTCAGCCCTAAGGGCACTAAGATGATTGCTGTGTCTGAAGAGCTGATGATATTTCATGGTTTTCTAAGCACTTTCACTGAGACTCGTCTGATTGTTTATTCATTTATTCAACAAATACTTGCTGAGCTCCCTATTCTTGGCACTGGAGTTACAACAGTGAACATAACAGACCCTGCCTTCGTGGAGTTACATTCTAGTAGGAGGGATGCAAAATGAACAAGTCAAAATGCTCTTTACATCCGATAGTGATAAGACAAGTGTAAGAGTTTCAGTGGATGTGCCTGTTATTGTTTGTGGTGGTGAGGATGTGCCTCATCAAGGAGCTGGCACTGGAGCAGAGACTTGAACTAGGACCACATTTGTATGTTTGAGAAACAGAGAGGAGGGTAGTGTAGCTAGAGCAAACTCAGTAAAGGAAGGAGGGGTGGTAGGAAATAAGATTGGAGTGCTAGCCGGCAGGCAGATTGTGTTGGGCCACATAGGTCATGTGAAGGGGTCTGAATTTTTAGATATGATGGAAAGTTGTTGGAAGGTTTGAATGAGAGAATGGCATGATCTCATTTATGTTTTAATTTTTTTTAACATTTATTTGTTTTTGAGAGACCGAGAGAGAGCATAGGTAGGGGAGGGGCAGAGAGAGAGGGAGATACAGAATCCAATGCAGGCTCCAGTCTCCAAGCTGTCAGCACAGAGCCCAATGTGGGGCTCAAACTCATGGACCTTGAGATCATGACCTGAGCCAAAGTTGAGCCACACAGTGCCCCTCACTTATGGTGTAAAATAATCATGCTGGCTGATGAGTTGAGAATACAAAGCAAGGAAAGGATGGAAGCAGAGAAATTAGTTAGGCAGTATTAGCTTACATGAGATCTGATGGTGCTGGGGGCCTGGATGATAGCAGTGGAGATTGTGGCAAGTGGTCCGATAGAGTGTGCATTCTAAGGCTACAGCCTGTCTTGGGAACTAAAGAGAAGAGTAGAGAATGGCTTCTCTTGACCTCTCTTGGTACCTACACCAATCCTATGCAGCTGGTCCACACTGCAGCTAAGGAATGGAGTTTCCAAGGTGCTATTTATAGTTAACCCTTAAGTAACTCCAGATTAAGGGTACCAGTCTCCTGCACAGTCAAAAATCTGCATATAACTAATAGCCTACTGTCAACTGGAAGTCTTACTGATAACATTAACAGTTGATTAGTCGATTCACATATATTTTGTATGCTAGGTGTATTATATATTGTACTCTTACAATAAAGTAAGCTAGAGAAAAGGAAATGTTATTAAGAAAGTCATAAGGAAGAGAAAATACACTTATAGTACTGTGGGAAAAAAAAATCTGTGTACAAGTGGGCCCGCAGAGTTCAAACCTGTGTTGTTCCAGGGTCAAATGTACTTTCCCAAGCCGCCTTCTGTTTCAGACCCTAGGCTAGCTCAGAAAAAAAAAAATGTTGAACTCTTTTTCTAATCCATCGTTTTTTCCATTTCCTCCTATTCAGGAAACTAAGACCATTCTGCATTTAAATAAGAAGGTAATATTGTGGATATCAACATTACAAATATAATGAACAAATTATTTTATCACTGTGAAGATTACAGAAATTTTCATTTTTTTTGAAACACACTCAAGATTTTAGATCAATTTCTTTAAGATTGTTTCCTCCCTTCTGTTACATGCAACCATTCCCAAGTAGTATAGCAATGAGTGACTAACAGCCATGTACAATTTTAGAGGAATACTTAGAAAGGACTCTTACAGAGCAGAGACAGAATAGAAAATAGAGGCAATAAATGGATAACGAAAAGGAACATTGGGAATTTAAAATGAGTTTCTGTGCAGACTTTCTTTGCTGCATACTGTTCTCTCTCTAGTGATGGACGCAACATCTGTTCTCTCTGATATGGACCCACAGAGCAAAAGGTGACTCAGTGGTTTCAGTTGAGTAGGTGAAATAGGGAACACAGGTAATAGTCCAGCTCCTTGCCCCGTGCTCTGTCAGCCCAGATGCTCAGCTGGGATAAGGCTGACCCTGGTGCAAGCTGTAAATAAATTAAGGGACTGCAGATTTTTCCTGTTTTCATTATTAAGGAATTAGTTAACTCTTAGGCTGTGCTTATGTTGTATTATGTACATGGTACTGATCAAAGTGCTTTATGTATATTAATTCATTTAATCCTCAACAGCTTGCAAGGAAGTTACTATTATTTTACCATTTTAAGATGAGGAACCTGACCCCCCAGGGAGGTCAAGTGACTTACCTTGGGTTTATAGAATTAGAGCTAATGAATAGCACAGCCAGGATTAGAACCCAGGAAGTCTGGCTCTGCTGCTCTGCTCTTACTCTTTACACCATACATCTCACAAGGAATAAGTACATGTGTTGGATCAAATGAAACGGGAAAATGTTCCTTACATTTCATAGTACAGATTTTCAAGTTTTAGAAAAACAAAAAGGGATGTAAGCTTAGGAAAAAAATGTTGCCTAGGGTATAATTAATCAGTTTCAATAAAAACAGTATCAAAATAAGAGGCTTTGGGGGCAGACATCCATTAGAAGGATACATGTCATTGAAGAGAGATGAGCTGAATGAAAAGGTGGGAAGGACTTACATGAGTCAGTCCTAAGAAAATGGGTGCCCATCCTGACCCGTCAAAATCCTCATGGCTCCCGAGGCATATTTACTTTATGTACGTGTCCTCTCTCCCTTTAAAAATATTTTTCACTTTATCTCTCTCTCCATATTCCATTCAAATGAAGTATTTTCCAAAGATAGTTTGATTCTATAATTCACCTTCCTCATGTCTTTAAGACTGGCGAATGACAAGAGTGAGGTTTCCCTTATAGGAGGCTGTTGAAATGATGTTTTCCAACTATAAAGGAAGCTGAATTATAAAATAAAATACTGCCTAATCAGAGTTGGAAATCCTTCATTTCGCTATGTCAATTAACAACAACAAAAAACCCACAGTTGTGTTTAAAAGCCAGACATTGTTAAGAAAGATACTGTATGTGTGTGTGTGTATGTATATATATGTATATTTTTCTGTTTCTTTCAATTTTTCACCTCTTTAAAAAATTTTTTTAAGGTTTATTTATTTTTGAGAGAAAGACAGACAGACCATGAGTGGGGTATGGGCAGAGAGAGAGGGAGACACAGAATCCGAAGCAGGCACCAGGCTCCATGCTGTCAGCACAGAGCCTGATGCGGGGCTCGAACTCAAGAACCGCAAGATCATGACCTGAGCTGAAGTCAGACACCCAACTGACTGACACACCCAACTGACTGAGCCACCCAGGCACCCCTAATTTTTCACCTCTTTTTAAAATAACAGCTTTACATAGATGTATTTCACATACCGTAAAATCCAGCGTCTTAAAGTGTGCAATCCAGTGGTGTTTGCTATATTCACAAGTTGTGCAACCATCACCAAATCTAATTTTAGGATATTTTAATCAACCTAAAAAGAAATGCTGTTATCAGTAGCAGTCACTCCCCATTATTCCCTTCTTCCAACCCTTGGCAACCAGTCTACTTTCTGTTGCTATAGATTTACCTGGATATTTCATATCAGTGGAATACTATATAACATGTGCCCTTTGCGTCTGGTGTCTGTAACTTAACACATTTTTTTCAGTGTTCTTCCAGGTTTTGGCATTTATCTGTACTTCATTCCTATTTATTGGAAATATTATTCCGTTTTATGGATATGCCATATTTTATCCATCCATTCATTAGTTGATGGACATTTGAGTTCTATTTTTTGGGGCGGGGCTCTTATGAGTAATGCTATTATGAACATTTGTGTACAAGTTTTTATGTGGGCATATATTTTCATTTCCCTTGGAGATTATATATATATATATATCTGTCCACCTAGGAGTAGAAGGGCTGGGTCATATGGTACTTTATGTATAATATTTTCAAGGAACTGCAGACTCATTTCCAAAGTGGCTACACCATTTTACCAGCACTATATAAGGGTTCTAATTTTTCTGTGTTTTGGCCAATACTTGTTATCTGTCTTTTAACTCTCATTTCCTTTAATTTTCGTATTTAGACGAACTAGAATCCTGTCCTGCTTGGTTGTTTTATACTTAGTTCTCCTGCCACATACTATGGTGCAATTGTTACCTGTGGAGTAAAAAGAACACTAAACTTAGACAAACTGGCTTCTAGATCCAGTTGATTACTTCTTACCCAGCCTGAGTGACCTTGAGTAGGTCTATCAGTTCACTCCTGAGAGCCTCAGTCTTCCACTGTTTCAAGTAGGATTAATTCCCCACTTTCCAACAATGGTCTAATAAAATAATATGTGGAATTAATTTGCAAATTATAGAGCATCAGATTCTTCTTGCTGTTCCTTCTTGTCACCATCTCTTTTACTCTCTGCTTGATACTTGTTTCTTAAGTAAATAGAGGAAGATATTAAGTATTTTTGCTTTAAAGACCTTTTTCTAATACAGTATAAACTCTAAAAATAAGTTTCTTTCCTCCCATCGTTATTGTTGATTAACTTTAGAAGTAGTTGTATTAGCACACATGTTGAAAGCAAAGTTTGTCTCTGTCCTATTCATTTTGGGAAGAATTTTATAACTTGTTGAGGATAAGAAATGAAGCACATAATCGATAACATACACAAAAATTAAGAGTTGAAGTAGCTCTGTCTCTAACATTTTAAGCTTTTTCCCACAATTGCTCTATTTATGTTTGTAACTTGGATATGTATCCAAAGAAATCTATGTTTTCTCCTTTACCCTTTTTGTAGTTAAAGGCAACTTTCAGAAACACATGTAAGGTCTAGTTAGTGGCTTAATAACAACATCAGGTCAAAGCCTTTGACAACAGCCTTTTTTTTTTTTTAAGTTTATTTATTTATTTTGAGAGAGAGAGAGAGTGTGTGTGTGTGAGTGTGTGCGTGCGCGCAAGAGGAGGAGGAGTAGAGAGAGAGGGAGAGAGAGAATCCCAATCAGGCTCCACACTATCAGCCCAAGCCCAGTGTGGGGCTCGATCCCACAACCCTCGGATCAGGACCTGAGCCAAAATCAAGAGTCAGACGCTTAACAGACTGAGCCATGCAGGCACCCCAACAGCCCAACTTTTCTCCTGCAGTTTTACCTGAATCATCTTCTGAAACCACATTGGCATAATTATCATCTTTTGCGAGTGCCAAAACTTTGCTCCCACAGTGCTTTGAGCTTTCTCTGCCACCAGCTTGGCCCATCACTCCCTGCCTGTTCTTCAAGGTTCACTCGTGTTCTGCCTTTTTCAAGAAGACTTCTCTTCTCTTTACTCATATGAACCACTTTATTTATTGTCAGTTCTTTGTTAATACAAATAGCAATTCATACTTTAAAAAATCTGGCATATCCAAACTATGTGAAGAAAAAGGTGAAGTCCTTTCTACTCCCAGAGTTCTCTGTATGTATACTCCTGGTCATTTTTAATATATAGCCAAATACATTTTTTAACAGAAGTGGAAACATCCTATTCATTTTGTTTTGTCACACTTGTTTTGTCATAAAACTATGAATCACTATTACATTCATTGAATGAATCTTTTACTCTTTCATCTGTTTTTATTTAATTTTCGCATGTGTGTTAGCCTTACTCTTCCAACTAAAATAAGAAGCTTCTTGGAGGACAGAGGCTGTATTTTTAGCTTTTGTTCTTCCCCATCATGCACAGAGGTCTGTCTTCTAGGAGATACTAAAGATCGTAGGTTGAGTTGGACGTTTTGAGCCTGTATCTCAGTGTGATCTTCTCTAAATTCAGGAGAATCCTTAGAGGATTGATTAATTTCTTTATTTTCGTTGTAGATAATCTTTCTAACGAAAACAACACTTAGAAATGCAGTGAAATTAATATTTGGGTGAGGGAAGACAATAAAATTGATGAAGGGAATTTGAGAAAGTCCAGCACAGGCTGGTGTCTGGCACAGTTTGCTTTGTGGAAGAAGGAAAAGGATAGCAGCTAGAGGGGTATAGAAAGGGAAAATCGACAAAAACCCAAAGAACAACTTGTTGTCGAGTGAGAAAAAAAGGTGAATAGAGGGAGACTTCTTGAGAAGTAAAATAGTCAATACAAACACTGTGGAAGAGACCACCCTACTGCCTCCCAAAATACGTATTCCATCAAAATAAAAAGGTATAAGCTTTGCAGTAAATGAAAGAGCAAATACCTTATTGGCTGGAAACATTTGAAAAATAAAATGCTTTACTGCAGAAGTGTGTGAGATTGCTTAATAAAATACATGACATGACATAAAAAAATCAAAGTTAATCTTCTCACGGCTTTTTCCTTTACTTTCGATGCTCATGATCATCTGTTGACCAGTGTTCAATTTTATTTTTTTCTTAAAGTAGATGAGTAGTGTTTTATACTAAAGGTTTACATTGAAGGTACCAGTGATGGGATCGCTGACCAAGCGATCATTTAAACAACAACAAAGATAGCCAGTGTACTGTTTTTGAGGCAGAGGCAATAGCCCAGCCTTATGCTTTTTTCTAATGAACTCTTCTTGAATTTGAAAATTCTTCATGCCACTGGAAGGCGAAGTGGCTGCAGCCTAAAACCCTATGCTGGAGCAACTTTTCTGAAGTTTTAGAAGTTGGATTACTGAATACAGGTTACCTTCTCCATAATTGTATAAAGCTGATGAAATGGGTGTCTTTTGCTCTGACTGCTTTCTAAATTCTAGCCAAGTGAATTCACAGCTGCTGGTTTTAAGCAGAGTAAGGACAGATTAACTGGCTCACATAAAATAAAACCTTTAAAGACAGAAAAATTAAATAGTCCCACAGCTTCACAAGGTGTTATACATATTTGCAAAGCACCCAGTAATTCTGATGGCAAATATCTTTTTCTCCCCCTCTGATTGGCTTCACTGTAGTGCTTATAGCATATTTACCTTTTCCTATTAGTCAATATCACCTCTTTTATTTAGTCTCTCAACTCTGACTTTACATTGTTTGGAATAGTAAATGTTATTGGCAGAAAAAAATTTCACGAGAG
Source organism: Acinonyx jubatus (assembly GCF_027475565.1). Taxonomy (NCBI): domain Eukaryota; kingdom Metazoa; phylum Chordata; class Mammalia; order Carnivora; family Felidae; genus Acinonyx; species Acinonyx jubatus. The sequence goes on along the minus strand of NC_069380.1, from coordinate 165,951,267 downwards.
AATTGCTTTGTCATAAGAGCCTCAGTCTTGTAAAAGGTATGATTTAAATATTTCTTCTGCCAGGAACCGTTTAGACAATTAAGCGTTGGTGAAACACAGGAAAAACTATGCCTGTGTCCTGTTTGCAGAAATGTTTTGTCAGGAAGGTTTTTTGTCTTCCGCTTTTTGTTGTTGAGCCGCATGTACACCGGTGAACTTAAATGAGAGCAAAACCAAAGACAGGGCCAACAGTGTGACAGTTGCTTTTGGACTGGAGCATTCCTGATCAAGGGCAGACTTAGCTGAAAAGGAAAGAGTCCCACCATCACACACTCCAAATTCCAAGTAACAATGTAGGCATTATTTCCATTTTACACATAAGGAATCTGTGGCTCAGAAAGATTAAATAATTTGCCCAAGGTCCCAATTAGTGTTGAAATCAGGAATAGAACTCAGGTATGTCTGATGCAAAATTCTGTCCCTTTAATCATCACACTTAGGATTTTGTTTCCTCAATTCTAAAAGTTTGGTAGAAAAAAAAGCCACTTTCAGTCAGAGGGGATTGAAACTTGTAATAAATTACTTTCCTAATCTGAGACTGAAAATAGTTTAGGACTAAAACTTTTACTATTTAAAAATAGTACATGTTACAAGTTTGTTTCATTTTCGGGTTAGAATCTCTGATGTCCCCGAATCTCTCCATGTCCCATTTTCATGAATCTCATTCTCTAGAGACAAAAACCCTTTAAGTCTGTAATGGCCACCTCTTCGTGGGCGGTAGGGGTAGCGGTGTGGTAGACTGTATTTAATCCTTGTTCCTTGAGGACAGGCTGCCCAAACTGATTCACTTCATCTCATTTGAGTCCCAGCTGCTCAGGAGCTCAGCTACCCTGGGGACTGGTGAACCCCTTCACACAGGTCTCTGTCACGTACACCATTTTCTCAAGAGCTTTTTGCTTCTGTGATGTCTATTTTGAAAATTTTGCAAGTATATCTTTAGCATTTCTCCCAACTGAAGTGGCATCCTTTATACATTCCGTTTTATATTTTTAGTGGTTTTGAATAATTTTGTTAGTTAAAATAAAAGCAACAGATTAGTGTAGGTGATGATTAAAAGTTGCTACTTGTTGTCCGGTTTCCCTGCCCGAGTGCCGTTGCAAGCGTAGGAGATGATAGGTTGGGAAATCACTATTATAAAGTACATTTTAAAATGACTAATTATAAACATTTTCTCCTTTTTGTGTCAGTTAATGTTAAAATACAGGAGAGAGGTAACTCAATTTAGTTCAAAAGCCATTTTCTAAATGAGAATTAGCTGGGAAGAGTGTTACATTAATAGACACTGCCAGCGGCTGGATTCTGCATACAAAACACTTGTTCATGTTTTCCTTGAACCCCTTTGATTAGGCCTAGCACTAAGTTTATACTGAATGGGCTCAGTCTGGTCCTTGGCAAGCATCAGAGAGTAATGAATAGTGGAACATCGAAAGGCTTAAATGTCCTGGCACAGGCCCTGTGTCAGTATGATGAGCTAACCATTGCATTGTTCAATGAGAAGGCCTTGTGTCCTTTGGAAATAAAATCTTGGCCTGTGGACAGAGGTCTATGTACACACATTGAATTTCTGTCTTCCTGCTATGCTATTCCATTCATAATTAAACTTTGAAAGAGAAGTTCTGAAGAGGTTCTTGAATGCCTCTCCTCCTAGCATGCCCAGAAACAAGTGGCTGATGTAAAAATGACATAGCCCAACCCTTTTATTTGATAGCTCTCCGAAATTCACATCAAAGACCTGAAGAACAAACTCTTTAAACTAGAGAGCAGTGTGGACATTCACTGTTTTCTCTTCCATAAAATGTCTTCCCTCTTAAAGCTGGGGTAATTTACCACAGATTTTTGCTATGGAATTTCTGATGTTCTGATCTTTTATGTTTACAGCTCCATCTGTATTTGTACTGAAATGTCTAAATTTGTCTCAGTACATCTAAATTCTAAGAATGAATTGATCTTCTTCTGAGTATTTTCGCCTTGAAAGCAAAGAAAGGAAGAAAAATTAAGCCCTAGTGATTGGTTAAAACTATGACCTTATAACTTGCTTTTCCATTCTAATTTTTATTCTTAAAAACAGAACAAAAATTCTGTAATCAGAGCCTGCCAGAAAGTACCTGAAGAAGCCAGAATAGAAACTTATTTTAGCTGTTTTAAAACTGGTTCGGATTTTCTAAATTATTGAGGAGAGTCTCCTAACAAGCCCTTTTAAAGCATCTTTTAGTTCTGGGTTATAATACCAGGCTCCTAGTATGGTATAAATAGCTAAATGAAACCATCAAAAAGCTGTGGTATATAAATATTAAAAATCTGAGCATCTATTAGAAATATATTTTGAGGGGCGCCTGGCTGGCTCAGTCGGTTAAGCGTCTGACTTCAGCTCAGGTCATGATCTTGTGGTTCGTGGGTTCGAGCCCCGCATTGGGCTCTGTGCTGACAGCTCAAAGCCTGGAGCCTGCTACAGATTCTGTGTCTCCCTTTCTCTCTGTCCCTCCCTGCTCACACTCTGTCTCTTTCTCAAAAAAATAAACATTAAAAAATTTTAAAATATATATATTTTGAAATACTTACAAATATAATAACAATTTCTCAGATGCGCTTAAAAAACAATTTGAAGTGGACACGGAAGTTGGGGACAAGTTAGGTCAGTGTATAAATGACTTAAGATCGGCTATGAGTTGGTCATTGTTGACCGGGGGCAGTACATACATGAATGTTCACTATACTATTTCCTCTACTTTTTTACATGGTTGAAATTTTTCATAATAAAAAGTTAAGCAGTAATTTCTTGTGGTTCAGAATGGTTTCATGGAATGAAATGTCCTCCTGGTAAAGAAATTCAAAATGTAAAATACCTTTAAAAACTTTAAAAATTTTCATGATATTCAAATAACCGTATGATACATAAATAACTTTTCCTTCAGTGACTGTTTTTAGAATGCTAATGGTAGATATAGATATAAAAATCATACTATAAATAGTATCTTAACTGAAATGCAAAGGTCCTTGACATAATTAGAATAGTTTAATTTGTCTCTAATATAGGTTATACACAGATGAACAATCTTCTAAAATCCTGCTATATTGTAATACAAGCAGTAAGCACATACCAGGCATAATCTACTCTCCATAAAGTAATTAAGAAAATGGTACATTTTTATGGTTAAGACTTACCATACTGTTGTGGACATGGAAAAGGTTTGGTTAATAGAGTCTCAGCTAACAGAATGAAAGATGTTCTGTGTACCAAAGGTAATTGATAAGTATGTTAATGTCTATTTTTGTCATATAATAAACTATTTTATACTTCATTTTTCTTTGGCTTAGTTTAACCACCAATCAACTACATTAGAGTTCAGTTTTTAAAACTATGTTTATAGGGGCACCTGAGTGGCTCAGTTGGATAGGCGTCTGACTTCAGCTCAGGTCATGATCTCAAGGTTTGTGAGTTCAAGCCCTGCATGGGGTTCTCTGCTGTCTGTGGAGGAGTCCGCTTGGGATCCTCTGTCCCCCTCTTTTTCTATGTCTTCCTCGTTTGCACGTGTGGGCTCATGCTCTCTCTCAAAAATAAACATTAAAAAAATCCTATGTATATAGTATTGTCTAGTTGGAGAATAAGCATATCTTGGTGAATTCCCAGTGGGAAAGCTTTAATCCAATGAGGCTGTTAATTTTGGTGTCAGAGGCAAAGCAAACATCAGGTAGATGCTGATGACTCAAGTAAGCATGATTTGTCTTTCATGACTTTTTTGCTGTGGTGCTCCTCTCCATATTTGCTTGAGTAAAATATTTTAAGAGTCTAGGTAACTGGTCCTCTGTTCTCTAAACTCTGAATAATGCTACATCCTTCATGTATTCATATTTACAATCTTTTATTTCCTCTTTATTAAAATAAGTTATTATCTTGGAGGCGCCTGGGTGGCTCATTCATTTAAACATCCACCTTCGGCTCAGGTCATGATCTCATGGTTTGTGGGTTCAAGCCCCACGTTGGACTGTGTGCTGACAGCTCAGAGCATGGAGCCTGCTTCAGATTCTATGTCTCCTTCTCTCTCTGTTCCTCCCCAGCTCATGCTCTGTCTTGGTCTGTCTCAAGAATAAACACATGTTAAAAAATAAAAAAATAAATTAAAAAAATTTTTAAATATGTTATTATTTTTTTCAGTTTGGAATGTTTGGTAACATTCTGTTCAAGAGGGATTTAAAAAAAATTAGTAGTTTCTGGGGCAAGTTAACTCCAAATTAAAATGAACAGGAGGCAAATGCTCTCAGATTGAAGACTTGATTTTTTTTTAAATGCATCTGTGATATCACTGTGGACTTTTTCTTTAATTTTTTTTAATGTTTATTTATTTTTGAGAGAGAGAGCATAAGCAGGGGAGGGGAGAAGAGAGAGGGAGACACAGAATCTGAAGCAGGCTCCAGGCTCAGAGCCTGATGTGGGGATAGAACTCATGAACGGTGAGATCATGACCTGAGCTGAAGTCAGACGCTTAACTGACTGAGCCACCCAGGTGCCCCTCACTGTGGATTTTTATAAACAGGTAAATGTCTGTAGTACCTGGCAGTCTAGATGAAATTTCTGGTCCTTAAAGAGTACAATCAATCATCAAATATTTATTGAAGATATGCTGAAGTAACTATGTGCTCATTCATCTGACCATGCACTTGTGCATGTGCTCATTCAACTAATATTTATTAGTTCCTAGTAAGAGTTTACTAAGTGTGTAAGAGATCCAGCGGTGAATAAGATAGGCAAGTTCCTTGCTTTCATGAAGCTTTTGTTTTAGGATTTGTGGGTAGGTGAATAAGAAACTGATCAGATAGTATAAAATGTTTTTCCGGGAGTTAGAGTGGCATGAGAGAAATGTTGGGTGGTCAGAGAGGGCACCTATGCAGATTTAATGTTTAAACTGAGATCTGAATGGCACAGAGCCAATCTTGCCGAAGTGAGTTGCTTAGTTCTTTGTGTTAAAAACTAAATCTTAAAGCTCTCCCTCACTTTCATAGTGGTAGGGTTTTATCCAAATAATAGGTATACTTTGATTCTACTTGACCAATCAGTGGACTGGTTAAAATGTTCCACAGAAGTGCATTGAATCCACGCCACTGCCTCATTCAATAACACATTGTAAGCCCTTCTCTCTAACTTCCAATGCAAAACTCAAAACAGGATGCTTATGTTTGGCGTGTTTCTCTTGGCCTTACAGCCATTGCTGTGGGGCCTTCCCTCTGCCCCAGAACTTCATACTGCTTTCTGGTTGCTCAGAAACCTCCTTATTTCCTGATATTTTTCTTCCATGTGTCTGACCATCCAGGTACATTGTTGGTACTGCCTAAACCCTCACACCCAAAATAAGGGAAATCTAACTTGTTTTCGTCTGTCTGCTTGATGCCAAACTCTTGTTCTTCCAGAGGGTACTCCTGGATAATCTAATGTCCAGATCTGAGCCAATATGTGAATGTCAGAAAGCTTGACTACCTTCTCCTCTGTCACTCACTCCACTCCCCCGAGCTATCATGCTCTCTCCCTTCAGGGTAACATAAGCACATTTTCTGGTGGTCCTTTGGGACAAGGTCCACAACTTTGGTGGTAATTTTGGACTGCTACCAAAGGCATTATGGAGATAATGAGTCTTGTAACACTAAGGTTGTCCTATGTGGGTAACTGTCTAAATTAAGTACTATTCCTGCTCATGTCTGAAAAGCACTGTATTTTCCACTTGGACAGTAACAGTGTTATCAGTAATGAATTAATGGCTTCCTACTGAGCTGAAAAGATCACTTTGCTAATGTTTCATGTGTAAGATCTCCATGCCTAAATAAATTATTGTTTCAGTACCTATACAACAGGATGACCAACATTTAAAAACAAAATCAGATAGGATATTTTGTATTGCAGTAATCAATCACATTTTTTTCACTCCCTTAACTTTATGATATTGCTAACAAGCATAACAGTTTTAGAACACTAAGTCTATATTGAGGAAGATAAGTAGATTGATATGGTAATCATGCTGTTTAAACAGACCCAGAACATTTTCAGCTCTTTAGAATTTTAAACTTAAAAAAAAATAAGTTTATATTTTTAAAGTTATGTTTTGGCATAGATAGCATGTCCATGTCTGGCATTGATTTTACCTGTCTAGGATATTGATTTATCAGTTTTTCTTATTTCTAAGAAGACAGTTCTCTTCATAAAATTCCCTAGTTCTTTTCAAACAATTGAATTTGTGTCATTTTGTTCTGACATCTGACTTAAAGGTGAAAACTCTATGAATGATGCCATTTATCATCACATCAGCCCTTATTGTGAATAAAATGTAACTACATTTGCCATTTGTTACCTCTGGCTTGATATTAACAGTGATGAATGATACAGAAAAGTTCCTAACATATAATGTGTTCCTAACACAACACGTATTATTAAGATTTGTTGAAGTAACAGGAAAAGCTTCTCAGTTGTCAGGAAATTATCAAGTCAGATGCTAGATAGCATTTTGTTAATGTGAATAGAATAGCTACTCAGTTGATTTTTTTCAATATAGTATATGGGGTTAAGGCTGGAAGAAACTTCTGTTCTCTAATTTCTTTGTTAATAGCTTACTAAAATAACGTATTTAAATTTTACATAGCTTGTTTTCCCGCATAATGGGCATAAATACCATCCCCTCTTTTTCTTTCTAACAGTATGGTAAAGGTTAAATAAACACCACATATTAAGTGAGAAAGCATCTGAGGTTTCCACTGATTTCTGTTCCCCGTTCTTTCTTCATTTTCATACTATAGGTAAACAACTTTGCCATCTGATGGTATTTATACAAGTTGCTTAGAGATAAAAAGTAGGATTCTGAGCACATGTAAAACACTATTAATAGGAAGAAAAATACAAGTCCTCCTGTCCCTCAAGGGTAAACATACAATGTGCTATGATTTTTAAATGAATGTTATAAATAACACATTTGCCTTCTATAAAGACTCACTTATATATAAAATAGAAAAACTAAATATACCACTTAACATATGTGGCCAGAGAAGCAGGTTTTTTTTTTTTTTTCCCTCAGTGTGATGATTGGTCGCATTGCTTCCCTATCCATTTTGAAATGCTCTGATAAAATGCATAAGAAATAGGCAGGCCTAGCTAAACCTTAGGTTGATTTTTCACAAGAGATCACTCACTGATTTACTTAGTTGTACCCTTGTTTCTATCAATTTTGATGAGAGCCTTTCAAACTTTAGGTTTTATCATTTTCACTTTGCTTCAGTTTCCATAGGTTCCTATTCATAGCAAATCATATAATAATTAGTCCCCAGAAATGGTTTAGAACAGTAACATCTTTAGAGCAGAATATGACAGCCCATACAGATTTTGTAAGTAATCCATTTTCAACTGCAAAAAGCTCTTTCTCTCATAAAACAATAGCACACTTGCAGCTTTTGTTTGTGTTATTTAACCATAAGACCCATTTTTATACATGAGTGAGAAACTTCTAAATATTTATTGTTCACATGAACATGCAAAATGGAGTTGAGGAATAGTTTTGGTATTCTCTAAAGATAAAGGAGAGAAAGAGAATGAATGAGTAGGGAGAGGCTCCCTTGGTTTTTCTCCAAATCGCACATGCTGTTTACCCAGTGTTATACGCTTGTCCTGCTGGCATTTGCATGATGGAAACTTGATCATATAATAGTTGCTTCTGTGTCTTAGAATCGCTGAGTTTACCAGGGTTTGGACAGCTTCCTGGATGTAAGATACACAGAGATACATTATTAATTTTAACATTTTATCAGAAAGATGATTTCATAACTTGTTTGCGCAGAAGAGCTTGTCCCTCGTGTCTTGCCCTTGCTTCTTGATGAACTAACTGGTCACAGGGAGCTTAATTTGCACAAAATAATGACTGAAAAAGCACACCCTGCTAAGTGCCACAGATTGTGTTTTATACCTGTGTTCTAGTAATCATTTTAAGTTTCTGGGCCCAGGGGTCTTGACTGTGCAGCCTTTAGAGAGCATACTATGTGCAAGTACAGATTTTGATGTTTAAACCATTGACTTTATGCTATGTTGGCACACCGAGTGTTCAAAGAACTACAAAGGGGAATATGGACATCTAAAATTAAGGATTATAGTACATGCAGATGTGTTCTGGCTCTAGCATCCTGAATCTGTGGCTTTCTAAGTACTTGATGGCTTTGATTTTTTAAACATCATGCTCCTTTCTTTCCACATTATCATACATTTACATTACATCTTGAAATAAAGTTAGGCATTAGAATAAAACATAGACACCCTACTGAGTTAAAGATTTTAAATCTTATTCTATTGTCCTTACCCTTAGACAGATCCACCCACTTAACTCTCAGGTCTGCATATAATCATTGCAAATATAAATGCAGTAAAATTACTAAATCAAAAGATGTTAAAAACTGTCAGTGTGGGATTGTGAACTTGAATGGGGAGTAAAGGAAATTATTCTAGGACGCTAAGACGCTAAACACCGTATGATATAATATTTTTTCATTGGTGACCCCTAGGGAATATCTGGCAGTGTAAATTGCCTTTTCAGCTTTTGGATACATTTCAAGATGAATTCCTTATTAGAAATTCAAAGGAAATCTTCTTTAGTAATCATTTTAATGCTCCCCATCAGTGGATTCAACTTTGCTTCCTCATAAAGTTTTGCTCTTTCTTAGTAAATTACTGGCAAAATGCTGTGGGGCGTGGTGAAGGACTGAGTTTTCTTATAAAACTCACAAGGGCAGTAGTTCCAGGGGAAGGAAGATAGTAACTGTGCTAAACTACTGCATTTAATTTTTTTAAAGTAGACTAAGATTTTGAGTGGGATTATTATCATAAAAGTTGATTATGCCGTGTAAAATACAAAAAAAAAGGAATCTTTTCAACAGTGGAATATTTACCAATTTTAACAAATTATAAAAAGCAAATTTTAAATGAGTCTCCCTAAAAGGATACCTGGAAGTAAGCATGACCAGTGGTACTGGGGAGGAGTATGTGTGTGAAGAGGTCTGTGTGTGTAAGGTTAAAGATGTAATTATTAAATACTTTATCATTTGTCTACGTAAATGGTTTAGAAATGTTTTATTTTGCTCTCCATTGCTGATTCTCCACATAATTATCTCACAGATTGATTATATACTTATTTAGTTTGGGAATTGAAGAGAACATACTCTAATTAAATTCCTCAATTAATAGTCTTTTCTTTCTTTAAAACAAAACAAAAGTGATCAAGTTTTTCTAAAATATGTAATACATCTTAACAGTATGCACAAATCCAGTAGTTACTGCTTGTTTTCATTTTCTTCCCTTTGGGAAATATTCATCCCTCAGGTATGTAATTGAAAAGACCTGTTTGTGTACTTAGGTAGGGGAAAGCCTTTAATGAGACGTTTAAATGTTTCTTGGCAATGAAAAGAAAATAATTCCAAATTCTGTAAATTTCATATTTATATAAATACAGACCCACTCAGCTCCAGCCTCACCCTCTAGATTTTTGAGACCAATGCTTTGTCTCATTTAGCTATCGTCATTGTGAATACCTACCTCTCTCTGGTGTGTGAGAGTCATTAGGAAGAGTTCAGATAGCCTGGTCCAAGTGTACAAGGTAGAGGCTTTGTAGACGTTCTCTGATTTTTCATTGCAAAAAAAGACACTGATTAATTTTTGTTGGCACATTCAAATAAATTTTAGTTTGTAAAGTAATATATGGAACTAATTGTGTCCAGAGTCACACTTTTTTTCCAGCCTAGCAGATTGCAAAGCTAATGCCAGAGTATAAACGTAGGAGGGGCATTGTGTTTTCTGGACAGGAGAGTTTGACACATAAATTAACAAAAGAAAACAAGTTGTTACAGATTTTTTTTTTTGCTTTTACTAAAACTAAATATTTTATTTTGCTACCCACATATATTCTGATCTGTAATATAAGGATTAGAGTTTATTAAAAATTTACAAGAATTTTTATATGCACCTCAGTTTAACTGAAATGCATTTAAACAAAATGTACAACTGAAGAATTCACAAATTATGTTAACAATTCACATGCATAAGCAGTAGTTCATTTCTTGGAGACCTGCTGTGTGCTAAGCCCTGTTTTAGGGGAGTATGTGGGATACAGGCTTTGTGTGTAAGGAGTGAAGAGTTAGCATAAAGAGTGGGAGAAAACGCATAAGGCCTGATGCCTGTCCTCAAGGACAGCCTGATCCTAGAAGGAGCAAAGTTTATATAAAGCAAACAGCAGAGCAGCAAATAATAAGAATATGCAATAAAGTGTCAAAGTGGGTAGCATATTAAAGGAAAAATACAGGCTTCCCTTCCCAAGTGAAGTTTTATGCAAAAGACAGAGAAATGTGGGGTATTTTGTGCTCTGATTTTGTTGTACAAGTTCAGATGTATATGATATTTACTCAAGAAAATATTTAAAAAGCAAGGGTATTTAAATGAACCAAAGAATTTAAATAAGTAGCAAAGGGGTTGGCTCATAGTAAGGACTCAATAAATGTTAATTACTCTTGTGATTGCTATTAGTTTTAAATTATATGCTTTGGATAGCAGTTGCAATACAATGTTAGCCTCAGCTTTCAATTCTTTTCTGTATTTTGTTCAGGTTGCACATTTCAGAGAAAAATCTTGACTCACACAGATAAATAGTTTTACATGGTAAGGTTTTGTTTGGTTTAAATAGTTTGCTTTGCTGATGTCACCTTATGATAGTCTTCAGTTAAATCAAGATGGCAAGAGAAGAAATTCCTTTAAGCAGACTCCCCTCCCCGCACTGGAGCAAAAAAGAAAACTTGGTGGCACAAGTTAATTCATTGGTTATTTTAGTATATAAAGAAAAGAGAGAGAGAGAGAGAGAGAGAGAGAGAGAGGGTGTTGTGTGTTGTGTTAATGTGTAACAACCTACAAAATAGAACCAGACATTTGAAAACCCCTTAAGAAACCCTCATGTAATATAAACTTAGTAAGGCATGCGGTTTTGAGAACCCCGTAGCGTATCTTATAAGACCCAGGTCAGCAAACTACAGCCCATCGGTCAAATCCACCTCACTGCTTGTGAGCTAAAATTGGCCCAAGAGCTAAAAGTGGCTTTTTATGTTTTCACATGTTGGAAAAATAAATATGAAGAACTTATCATCATGTGAAAATTTTTGAGGCTGAACCACCAGTACTTGATGATGGATTTGGATGTGGGGAGACAGTGAACTAGAGGGAGATGTCACTAAGGCTATTTGATTCTGGTTTTTCATTATAGGATGAGCCGTAGCACCATTCCCTGAGATAGGCAACTTGGGAGAATGGCGGTCGGAGTTTAGTCTTTGACATGTGGAACTGGAGGTGCTTTTGAGGCATTTATCTGAAGTGTTCTGTGAGTGGTATGTGTATGAGTGGATTATGTGTATCTCTGGATGGATGCTGCTTTAGAACCATGGTATGGTGTGGACACTAAGGATTGCTTATAGAATGAGAGGGGGCTAAGGTCCTTGGACCAAGCTTGAAGTGATGTCTTTTCATGACTGCACGGAAGGGAACGAGCCTGGAAAGTGTACAGGAAAAGGAGAAAGGTGAGAGGGAAGCCAAGAGTGTTATGTGGTAGATGTTCGAGAGAATTGCCAACGGAGTGATAATACTTCAGAAAATTAAGTCTGTAGGAAAGGATTAACGAGTGTCCATGGGGTTGTGCTGTGAATGTCTTTGGTGTCTAGAGCAAGAAATGTTTTGATGAGGCAATGAGGATAGAATCCCTAAATTGGGGTTGTTTTATCGAAGTTGTTTATATCTTTAACTATATTAGTTTTAAAGAAAACCTTCATTCCCAGGTGTGATCTTTTTATTGTTCAATTGATCTCTTATAATGGCAGTTAATTAAAAAAATAGGATTCACTTAAAAGAAATTTGCTTCACAGCAAGTTTTGATTGAAAACATCTATTTGCCATCACCTAAATACTTAAATCTTACCCAGATTGTACATCAAATCCCCTTTAATAAAAAACAGCAATAATGAGAAAAAAGGTTATCATTGCAACATTCAGAGTGACTAAAAAAAGCAAAACTGGTGACTCATGGGAAATATCACATTGCTCATAGCCTTGTCGATTTTAAGTAGGTTCCCAGCTAACTTAATAGTATTAATCCAATTTATTAAATAATGCCTTTCTCCCTTATGAAGATTTCTTCTACATGTGCCTGAAGGAATTTGTATTATCAAAGAAAGTTTCGAAAATGAGAGGCTGAGGTGGGACAGAAGAGAATCTATGTTGTACATTTTGTTTGTAGAGATTTGGTGAGGATTTTCCTTATATGGTTTCACATATATACTTGTTTTTATTCTCTTGTCTTACTTTGTTAACAATATGTTGTAATGCTCACTTGGATAGAGACTGTGTCTGTCACTGTGGGGTTCTTTGGCTGCAGGCACTGAGATGGAGGTCAGGGTCTAAGGTGTGTATTAGGGATCAAGCCTTGTGAAAGGAAGCATGCAGGAAGGCTTGGGCTGAGGGAAAATTCAAACTGATGCAGCCGTAGGAAGGTCTTGGCCAGCCCTGCAGGGAGTTCCGGAGTCAGCATTTTCTGTCCAGGTGTCCTGCTTAGGGCTGAATGGGTGGCTCTTGATGTCTCCCCCCCATCTGCCCCCCCCCCACCCCCCGCCCCCTGCTCAGCCACCGTCGCAGACTGCTGCTTAAGCGAAGTGGCTGTCTACAGGGAGGTCGACCCTGTGGCAGAGGCCAGCATCTGAGTCTGGTGCTGCCGATGCCCCAAACTTGGCAGCAAGCCGTTGCTGGAAGGAGGATCTGAGCAGCTCATTTGTCTCTAACGTTACTGTCATGTAATTTTCCACATATTTGAATCGAATGCTTTATATATACTTATGTTGGTTTGAATTCTTTGTTATAAGCAGCTACAGTCACTTCGGTCAGAAACTTCATTGGCTCATGCAAACAGAGACCCAGAGGTCAGGTGGCCTTCCCAGTTTCCTTAATCCAGCAGCTCCAGCTCCATTCTCTGGGATTCTCTTTGCTATCTTCAGCATACCACAGGCTCTTCCCTCTGGTTGACCTCTGGTAGTAGCAGGCAGCCAAGGTCAGGGACCTGTGTCTGCATACCACCCAGGCCAGAGCTGGAAGGAGTATCATGTATGTGCTAGGAGAGCTCAGGCATAGTCCCAGGACCACTCTGCCTGAATGCAGGAGCATAGTCCAGTGGCAGAGGTAGAGAAGATGCTGAGAGACTTAGCTGTGGTCTGTTCCTGGGGCCAAAGAGAAAAGAAAAATGAATAAAACTGACATATAGGAATTGTAAGTGTTAAAATATTTATCCACTTAACAAGTTCCTAGTCCCATTTGGGACACCTATTGTATAGATAGGAAGTAGACTCTATAAAAAATTTCATTTTCTTGGAGGTTTTATTGGAGTTTTTACAAAAATATCAGCATTTGATTTCTCTGCCTTTACTAAGTGGTTGAGATTGCAGACTGACACTTATTAATTATACCAGATTTCTGGTTTTAATTAGAGAATGTCTTCTGAGACTAAACCTTTTTACCATTAGGCTGTTTGAAACCTGTGAGATAAAAAGGGAGAGTTCTTTCAGAAAATTATTTACATGATTTTAATTAATGATTATAATCTCCATGGTCATTTTTGCAAAAGAGCATTTAATCCCTTAACCAGTTTTCATGATTTGCATTTTGCAAAAACATGTCGGCCCTGCACGCTTATTATCTGAGTTGGTATTTTTTTCCAGATGAAACTTATTTTGGGTGAGTTTTATTTTGCTACTGCTCCGAGCCCCGTTTCATACCTTAACACCTGTTTCTCATGCAGAGCAAACCGATTGGTAGAAAAGTAAAGTTTGCTTCCTTTTGCCAAGACAGAACATAGCCCTTGGCAAGGTTACCTTTGAAAACAGTTTTTCATGCAGAGACCGTATACAAGTAGCATTGCTGTTGCCAAGATCCTCTGACTAATGAAGGGTCGGAGAGATGGTGTATTCTTTCTCATTGCTTGCGGCACGTATATGTAGCATTTCTTCTGAGAAAAGGCACTCTAGCGTTTCAAACAGAAGCTAGAAGTTTAACCTTCCAGGAGGAAGGTCAGTGTTAGTTTTTATTGATAACACAGAAGAAAGCCACTTTATAAGAATATGAAAGATAAATTCTTTGCTAAGTAGAAACGATTAAACAGTGAGTTTTCCACCTTTCTTATGAAAATCAGTCTGAGACTATTTTCCATTTGCAAAGTTGCTTTTTTTCCCCCTTTCTTCGCTGAGATGTCAGTCAGATCCTTTACATGGATGATACTAAGCACTGGTCTCCAAATTATGGAAATTTGGTCAGGACTCAAGGCCCAGGTCCCAATATATGACTGCCTGCTCTGTTTTGTTTGGTGCAGTTACGTTTTTTATATTTTTGTTCATGTGTAATCTTATTTTATGAGAACATTTACATTTCCAGTATGCTTTAAGCTAAGTATAGTCTAATGGTTTCATAAACAATGAGACTGATGCTTTGTTTCACAAATGGGAAAATCCTAGAGAGTAATGTTTTGTTAGTACTTGTGGAACTGGGGAAGGAATGGAAAATGTTTATTCCTGTGTGCATGATCAAAGTAGCTGTTACCTTAAGGTATGTGCGTGCGTGCGTGTGTGTGTTTTCTGAGGTAAAAGTGAAGGAAAAGCCACGGAGAGGGGTGTTTTTTGCTTTATTTTCCTCTTCCCAAAACAGTCATTTGGTAGATGTTTTCTACCATTTAAAGATTTTTCACATTTTATACCTTCTTAAACATTATTGTAAGATTATATTTTTCATTGTATCTCCCCCACCTTCAGTCATGGGCAAAGACAAATTAATGCATTAATTCCATAAAATTTTGGCAATACTGATGTATAATGTTGCTTCCTAAACAAATCCAAATAGCTGACTGACAAGTGCAATATTTCTCTAAATAACAAATTTTATTATCCAGATATTGCTGAAGGGCTCCACTTCCTGCTAGGAATTATCCAGATATTGCTGAAAGGCTCCACTTCCTGCTAGGAAATACCTGCTAGGTATTGCAAGAATTCAGCTATTTTCACTTTTGCTCCACAGTCTTTTCTTAATACTTTTGACCAAAGATGATCCAGTCATAGCATAGTTCAATCTGTTTATCAAAGGTTGGAAATAAATTTTGCAAAGGGTACTGGAGACAAAACAACAATGCTATTATATGATATTTTTGTTTTCATTATTATTATTATTCTGATGTTTTGCTAACAGGAATTTGTAGATCACTTTGGGTTGTCACGGGGGTTCGTGTTCTTAGAGCACATTGCAGAATATGAAGGAATATTTCTGCAACTGGGAATAAGAAAATGTGACATAAGTAGAAGAGATTGCTGTTATGTGGAATTTTGTCTACTGTGAGACAGAAGCAGCAAGTCAGGTGTCTCCTTGTACACCTGTCTTTGGTTGGAAATTTTTAGAGTAACAAGGAGAACAACTACCATATATTGAGTACTTACTATGTGTCAGGTATCATTCTAGGCACTTACCAATAATATTAAGTAGTTTAATTTTCATGACAATGCTATGCGGTTTCTTGCCATTTTAGAAATGAGAAATTAGACATCTACCATTAGGAAGTGATGAAGGTGAGATTTGAACCAAGCAATATGAGCCTACAGAACATGATGAAACCACTGTCTTTCTACGTTACAGCAATAGTGTTTTGGTACCAGAGGAAATTTTGAGAAATCCTCTATCACCCTTCTCATTTTACAAATGTCTCCATATTTAAATATGTAACTGGCTCTGAGACACTGAGTATCTTTCCCAGGGTCAGATGGTACGGATAGAGGTAGAATACAGTTAAGCCTGTGTGCTTCTGGTTTCAGGTTTTCTCATCCTCTGGGGCTCTTCCCTGGTAATACTGGAGATGTGTTATACCAGGAAGCCTCTTTCCTCAAGCTGTATCTAGAATTGAGAGTGGCCTTAAGCTTTTTCTTCTTGATGATGTTACAGCCCAGAGGGTGCTGAAGTTTAAGCAGGTAGAGTGGAAAGTTAGCTGGAGAGGAGAGAAAAGGAAGGGAGGTTGGGTACAGATGGAGCAGGGCCTGGGGGAATGACTTGGACATTATTTGCCAGGCAAAGCTTGAGTGCTATCTGAACATAGGATTATAAGGAGACCCTGTGACTGCGTATGGTTTTTTATCTTAGAGAAGGCAGTCTTAGCAGGCAGGGCCCTAACTTACCAAAATGCAAAGGTTGTGTTGCATGGGCATTTGGTATGTGACTCTGCTGAGTCCAGACTTTGTCTCTACTAACCAAGTGGATGATTTCTTCTTAGAATAATGGGAAGTGCAAACCCTTGTTGAAATTTAAGAATTGTTTCCCCATGGCAGTTTGTTTGGAGACATCTAATGCCAGAAGAAAATTCTTTTACTACAGACAGGAGTAATCCTTAGGCCAGATCATTATCCTTTTTACTTCTATGAGAAAAATAAGTTTTAACTGTAGTTAAGCTTTTATTTTCATTTTATTTTTTTCAAGTTTTTGTTTAAGTTCCAGTTAGTTAACATACAGCGTAATATTAGAACTTGGTGATTCATCACTTACATACAACACCCAGTGCTCATCAGAACAAGTGGCCTCTTTAAAAACCGTCACCCATTTAACCCATCCCCCTGCCAGTTTGTTTTCCATGGTTAAAAGTCTGTTTTCTGCTTTGCCTCACTTTTTCCCCCTATATTTACCTGATTTGTTTCTGAAATTCCACACATGAGCGAAATTATATGGTATTTGCCTTTCTGTAACTGATTATTTCAATTAGCATTATACGCTCTGCCTCCATCCACATCATTGCAAATGGCAAGATTTCATTTTTAATGGGTATGTAATATTACATTGTGTATATACACCACATCTTCCTTGTCCATTCATCTGTTGATGGACATTTGCTCTCTTTCCACAATTTGGGTACTGTTGATAATGCTGCTATAAACATTGAGATGCATGTATCGTTTTGAATCAGTATTTTTTTATCCTTTGGATAAATAACTAGCAGTGCAGTTACTGGGTCATAGTGTAGTTCTATTTTTAACTTTTTGAGTAACCTCCATACTGTTTTCCAGAGTGGCCGCACCAGTGCACTCCTACCAACAGTGTAAGAGGGTTCCCCTTTCTGTGCATCCTCCCCATCACCTGTTGTTTCTTTTTTGTTAATTTTAGTCATTCTGACAGGTGTGAGTGATATCTCATTGTATTTTGATTTGTATTTCCCTGATGATGAGTGATGTTGAGCATCTTTTCATGTGTCTGTTGGCCATCTGTAGGTCTTCTTTAGAAAAATGTCTACTAGGGGCACCTGGGTGGCTCAGTTGGTTGAGCAACTGACTTCAGCTCAGGTCATGATCTTGCAGTTTGTGAGTTCTCTGTGCTGACAGCTCAGATCCTGGAGCCTGCTTCGGATTCTGTGTCTTCCCCTCTCTCTGCCCCTCCCCTGCTCATGCTCTGTGTGTGTGTCTCTCTCTCTCTCAATAATAAATAAATGTTAAAAAAATAAAAAAGAAAAAAAAAATGTCTACTCATGTCTTCTGCCCATTTTCAGGGAGAGAATCTCAAGCCAGCTTCACCCTTAGCACAGAGCCCTACGCAGGGCTCAATCGCACAACCCTGGGATCATGACCTGAGCTCGAAATCCAGAGTTGGATGCTTAACTGACTGAACCACCCACCCAGGCACCCAGCCACCCATTTTTAAACTGGATTGTTTGTTTTTTGGGTGTTGAATTTGATTAAGTTCTTTATATTTTACGTTCTTTATATTTTAGATGCTAGCCTTTATCAGAAATGCCATTTGCAAATACCTTCTCCCATTCTGAAGTTTGCCTTTTAGTTTTGTTGGTTGTTTCCTTCTCTGTGCAGAAGCTTTTAATCTTGATGAAGTCCCAATAGTTTGTTTTTGTTTCCCCACAGGGTTTTATTTTTAAAAGCATGCTTCAATAAGTTAAATTTATGTGGTTTTAATTTTTCTCTAAGATACTTACTTTAAATCCTATTTATTCATTTCCATGAGCCATATGTCCAGTGTCACAAGGATGCACTGAATAAATCAAGTGCCTGCAGACAGTAGATGGTGGTGTTCGATCCTATACAAAGTGCTGTGTAATATAGAAATACTATGCTTAATATCTGCCTCCCTGCCTTGTTTCTTAATTGGATCAGTGCTCTAGGGGGCATTAGGTTGAACTGAACAACAATGTAGAAACAACATTGCATTCCTGAAGCCAAGTCAATTAATCACACAATGCATTTCAAAGGAGTTACTTCTAAGTAATTGTTGTGTAAATTAGGCCCATTGCAATTGCTGGGTAGTAAACAGGAGACAAGCCAGCTTTATGCAACCTAAGATACATCACAAATTTGCCATTTCTAACCCCCCTGTGAGATAATCCTTAAAACCTCATTGCTTGCACCCACAAAATAACCATACAGTTTTTTATAACCACGTTGGTTATGTTTTCCCAGTGAGCCTATAATTACACATTTAACTTTTTCAAACAGAGGTTAATAATGATGGGATTTTTGATTTTGAGGTTTATTTTTCTCTAATGACTTTCTCTGGTTCTTGTATAGTATAGGGGATTAAAATACAGGTAAAGAATGTCTTCTCTTTAACAGCACTGAAATTCCAACCTATACCTTTCATCACATCAAACAACATGAAATATATTATTTATATTTTATTATTAATCAGGAATCGGCGATTATATCTTGAGACTTCCTGTTTCAGGAATATATCCAAAATTCTATAAAGGACCCTCACAGAGAGAGTTTCAGGATCACTCTGCCCTGTTATACAAATTATTTTTCAGCAAAATAGTCAAGATACTCAGTAAAAGTTTCCCACTGGTCTCTTTGGGAAGCACCCAGCTTTCTAAAAGTAAGCATACCCAGGAAGTACAATTCCTGCTGGACCAGGACTAGCCATGTGACCTTTGCTGTTCACATTCCACCATCTTCCCCAAAATCAGATATGTTTGGCTTTGAACCTCTAAGGTCGTGTTCCTGAGAGTGATTTTTCTGGATCAACTGTAAATATAGCTCAAGCTCACTAGTCCAGCACAAAGAATGAGAGAGTGTGAGCCCAGAGCTTCCTCAGCCATGGTTCTGCATTGTGGACAAAATGATTCTGAGAGAATGAAGTCAATTTAGAGAGAGAAGTGGAAAAAGACACAGAGAGGGTGATGGGCATTGAGGAGGGCATCTGTTGGGATGAACATTGGGTGTTGAAACCAATTTGACAATAAATTATATTAGAAAAAAAAGGAAAAAGACAGAAAGGGACTTCAGTATCTCTACTTTCAGTTATTCCTGAATGTACCTTACTTCTGTGTGGAACCCAATTTATTGGCATTTCATACAACCTACTTCTTTTTTTATCACATTTTTATTTAAATTCTAGTTAGTTAACATATAGTGTAACATTGTTTTCAGGAGTAGAATTTAGTGATTCATCACGTACATGTAACACCCAGTGTTCAACACCCAACAAGTGCCCTCCTTAATACCCATCATCCATTTAGCCCATCCCCCTGCCCACCTCCCTCCATTAACTCTCCTTTTGTTTTCTATCCTAAAGGGTCTCTTATGGTTTGTTTCTTTCTTTCTGTCTCTCTTTTTTCCCCCTTTTCATATGTTCATCTGTTTTGTTTATTAGATTCCACATGAGTGAAATCATATGGCATTGTCTGTCTCTGCCTGACTTATTTCACTTAGCAAAATATACTCTAGCTCCATTCACATCATTGCAAATGGCAAGATTTATTTCCTTTTGATGACTGAGTAATATTCATATATGTATATGTATGTGTATATATATATACACATATATATTATAATATGTACATATACATACATAACTACATACTGCATCTTCTTTGTCCATTCATCAGTCAGTGGACATTTCGGCTCTTTCCATAATTTGGCTATTATTGATAAGGCTGCTATAAACATTGGGGTACATGTTCCCTTCGAATTTGTATTTTTGTATCCTTTGGGTAAATACCTGGTAGTGCAATTGCTGGATCATGGGGTAGTTCTATTTTTAACTTTTTGAGGAACCTCCAGACTGTTTTCTGGAGTGACTGCATCGTTCCCACCAGCAGTGTAAGAGGTTTCCTCTTTCTCTGCATTCTTGCCAACACCTGTTGTTTCTTGTGTTGTTAATTTTAACCATTCTGACAGGGCATCCAGCCTACTTCTTTTTTCTTTTCTTTTCCTTTATTTTATTTTATTTTTTTAATTTACATCCAAGTTAGTTAGCATATAGTGCAACAATGGTTTCAGGAGTAGATTCCTTAATGCCCCTTACCTACAACCCTCCCACAACCCCTCCAGTAACCCTCAGTTTGTTCTCCATATTTATGAGTCTCTTCTGTTTTGTACCCCTCCCTGTTTTTATATTATTTTTGCTTCCCTTCCCTTGTGTTCATCTGTTCTGTGTCTTAAAGTCCTCATATGAGTGAAGTCATATGATATTTGTCTCTCTCTGACTAATTTCGCTTAGCATAATACCCCATAGTTCCATCCACGTGGTTGCAAATGGCAAGATTTCATTCTTTTTGATTTCTGAGTAATACTCCATTGTATATATATCCCACATCATCTTTATCCATTCATCCATCTTTGCACATTTGGGCTCTTTCCCTGCTTTGGCTATTGTTGATAGTGCTGCATAAACATTGGGGTGCATGTGCCCCTTCGAAACAGCACACCTGTATCCCTTGGATAAATACCTAGTAGTGCAATTGCTGGGTTGTAGGGTTAATTTTTTGAGGAACCTCCCTACTATTTTCCAGAGTAGCTGCACCAGTGTTTATT
Source organism: Acinonyx jubatus (assembly GCF_027475565.1). Classification (NCBI taxonomy): domain Eukaryota; kingdom Metazoa; phylum Chordata; class Mammalia; order Carnivora; family Felidae; genus Acinonyx; species Acinonyx jubatus. The sequence continues at coordinate 165,930,360 of NC_069380.1, read as the reverse complement.
CCCACCAGCAGTGAAAAAGAGATCCTCTTTCTCTGCATCCAGCCTACTTCTGAGTTTCTTTCACATTAAACAAGAGAGACCTGCTCAGTTATGTACATCTCCCTGAGGCTTCCACAGCACCTTCACAAACATTTGTGATGGCCCTCACCATATTACTTGGTATTTGTTTGTCTGTTTCTGTGAGGAAAGGTACTGTCTTCATTATTACTTAGCAACAAGTCCATCAGTTAATGGATAACAGGTAAATATTGGATGAAGAGTGAATGAATGAGCACCCATATAGCTTTCAGTGTCTCACCCTTTTTCTAGCAAGAAAATGATAAAAATCTACTTGGTTTTGCATGATATGGTTATTATATGACTTATTATAAAACATGTATAGAAACTGTGAAAAGATTTTCGTATTAATTTTTCAGTAGTATTTTCATTACCATAGAATTGTAATACTGTACCCTCCTTTTTTTTACTTCTCTCCTAGCTAAATATAGTTAAATTCTGGAGCCTGTTTCATGAGATTGACCTAATCCTCAGTAAGAATTTATATCTATGTCAGTCTAAGTATAGAAAATGCATTATAAATATAGTGCTGAATGCTTTCCATAGTAAGAGCCTTCTTGTGTAGGATTTAGAGGGAAACTTGCTTATGATGTAAAGCCTCCGTATTGTTTAGTCATCATCATCTCCTAAGCCTTCAGGTAGAGCAGGTTAATTACTTATTTATTTTTCAATTTTGGTTATCTTTCATTTCCTCATGTGTAATATTTTTCATGATAGGTTTTGACTTCAATTTACGTCCCTACACATAATACTTTATAACTGGTAGTAATTACATTCACGAGTAACATTTTCTTTCATTTTACTTGTGTCTCAAGTCTTCACAGCTGCTACAAAAAGTAAGGTGGTAATAACTATTTAAAATACTGTTCTCTTCACCCCTTGTACTCATTTTAGGTCTAAATTTCAAAGCCAATGTAGTTCAATCTTTACCCATTAAGTGTAGTTTGTCCTATATTTGGTGCTATTCAATGTAGGAATATATACACAGAATTTTTCATTTTTCGTTTTATCCTCTTTACTCTGCCATTTAACCAGCTATTACCATGAAATATCGTTAAAATATTGCCTTACTGGCCTTCTAACTCTTGTAACTTGACGACTAAAAGTGTTCTTCCTGAAGCAAAAATATGTGTAAGTGAAAGCAGGCTATCATTAAATAAGCATATGTATTTCAATAATTTTATGGACATGAGCCTATATACCTTTATCTTTTTCACTTAAGATGAGGTCCTTTTGTTTAGCTCCCTAACATCTTTCCACTAAAAGCAACATATTTCATGTTGAGAGAGATGCTGAGTGCCCCTTAGCTTGGCTCTAGACATCTCAAATGTTTCTAATGCAAAAGAGTTAATGAGGGATGAGTTAGAAAGTGTTATTAGTGGTTGGGATCAAGATATGGCTGAGGACTTCCATGTCATACCTTCTGGGAGAGTTTCTGCAGATCATGACTGTGTAACTGTTTTTGACTTGCTGTTGGTCGTACTTGATTTGTATTAATAGCTCTCTCATTTATACAATGTATTGTGAGAGTTTGGGGTGTTAATAAGATTTTTTAAAACTCATTAGATTTTTTTCAAATGAGCTGTCTAAAGCTTTATCTAGGTTGAAGTATAAGGAGATAAAGATGATGAACGGGTTTCAGAGAAGTTGAATCTCAAAGTGTATGTAGAGATGTGTTGAGGGCATAAAGATTAAGAATAAAGCTCAGGGCCTGGGATGCATTTGGGAGTCATTCAGGCAGAGTCATGTACCCATCACTTGCAATAGATAAGGTCACTCCATTCAAGGGAGCTGAGGAAACATCTCCATCATTGTGTTAGGAAACTCAGAATAATCAGGAAGATAGGAAAAGAACCAATCTGATGGCTGCCCGGGAGAAGACAGTTTCATCAATGAGTTTTGGCAAATCCGGACATTGTGGAAGTTGTGTTAAGATGAGATTCTGTTCTAGATTTTTGATTTAGGAAATTCTGTGATAGGCAATTTTACTGGAGTTGTACTCTAAAATGTAGGGAAGAGAAACTGAATTAGAATGTACCAAGGAGTAAATGAAAGAGAAACAGAAGGGACAGCAAGTGTAAATGATTTGGCCTGTAACCATGAAGGGCAGGAACATGTGTGACGATCATTTCACAGTAAAGTAGAATAAGGGAAGTTCCTTTTAGAATTTGAGAAACACAGAGGCATCGAGAGGCTGACTAAGGTTGGGACAGAAGAATAAGAGAGAAAAAATGGTCAAGTCTAGAATGAGTAGGTAAGGATGACCACCAATTTCAGTGTTTGGGGATCTCTGTCACACCCAGCAGTACTCTGACACCAGCTGGATGTCCTGCAGTTCAACTCAATTCTGATACCAGTTACCCAGAGATAACATCAGATCCCATAGATGAGGGGCTCAGTCTACTTTACATGCCAGGTGCATGCCCAGCTGTTACCGGTGCTTCTGACCAACTGGCTGTAACTTGGAGATTCCAACAACCCCCTTCTTGGGTTTGATTAATTTGCTAGAGCAGCTCGCAGAACTCAGAGAAACATTTTATTTACTAGATTATTGGTTTGTTATAGAAGGATATAACTCTGGATATATAAAAGCAGATAATAGCCAGATGGAAGAGAAGCAGAGGGCAGGGTCTCGGGAAAGGGCAAGGAGCTTCCGTGCTATCTCTGAATGGCTGTCCCCAAAAGCTTCATGTGTTCACCAACCCTGAAGCTCTCCAAACCCCATACTTTTAGGTTTTTATGGAGTCTTCATTACATAGGCATGATTGATTAAACCATTGGCCACTGGGAATTGATTAAAATTCCAGCCTCTTTCCCCTTCCAGGGGTGTGGTGGGACAATGACAGAAAGTTACAGCCCTCCAGTCACAGGGCTGGTTCTCCTGGCAGCCAGACCCTTCCTTGGGCACAGGACCAAAAACCACCTCATTAACATAACAAAAGACACCTTTATCTCCCTCATCACTTAGGATATTCCCCAAGGGTTTTAGGAGCTCTGTGATAGAAAGAAGGAGGAAGACCAGATACGTATTTATTATAAATCACGGTATCACAAAGGGACTGAAGAGATTAGGCTTGGAAAAGAGTACAGCTACTTCCTCTGTGACATCAAAGCAAGTTTAGAAGAGGACTGAATGACTGTCCCCACCCACCTACTCACAGGGGTTGTGGATGAGGAAGGTGACTTGGAATCAGATTTGTGTCAGTTTAGATCTAGCTTGAGACTGGACAGAGAGGAACCCATGCAGTTTGCTGAAGTCATCTTCACAACTGGAGATGCCAGGAGTGAGATGCAGTTTTCCATCTAATTTCAAGCCTATGCGTGAGATATGTGACACAAATGGAATTTTGTTTATCCAGCGTTACTGAGTCTTGAAGCAGGTCGTTCCTGTTACAGATTGTGCTCCATTGCCTTTCACCTGAAAACTTCATACAGATATACTTCATTTGAGTATAGTAGGATCATGAAATTCTTAGTGTCTACATTTCTACTTTCAAAACAGGATATTAAAATGTGTGTTTTGGCAACAAAGCCAAGTTACACTTTGGGAATTTCAGGGAGACTGAATTTGTCCCAACAGTGCCACCTAAGATGCTAGTGCCATTTGTATCTCAGTAGCACATAATGTTTCACACATTGATTTTTTTGTTTTGATCTCAAGATGCTTTGGATTCTGATTAGCTCAGACAGCTCTTTCTCCATCAAGAAACTGTATTTCGTTGGTTTAAAAAGAAAGTATTATGTAAGTGCCTTATCCACTTCCTGTGCAAAATTACCAAATTTTTTTTTTTTTTTTAAGGATTCACTTTTATTTACACCAAAGTGTTTCCTTAAGCTCCTGCTGCAAATTAAAATTGCATTTCTCAGTGTTAGTTACATGGTAGTGGCTATTATGGGTTTGGGCCTCTCTGTTTTAGAAGGTCTTTATGCTCTGCTGCACTCTGGAACTATACAGCCCTAAATTACCTTAATCTCACTAGTCCAGATAATAAGGATCAGAGTTAGTAAAAACTGTCCAAAGCAAACTATATATTTTTAATTAAGTGACATTAATTTGGATATCTTTATATCTATGTTTTCAAAAATGCTGAGATCCTTGGAATTGAGGTTTGGTTTACCCTAATGAGTTTACACTAATGAGTACTGGTTTGATTTATGCAATAGAAACAACAGCAGGAAAGCAGATACATCTTGTGAGATGGGTTCGAAGCATTTGTAGTGATGAAGTGTACCCTTGTGAAATAAACCCTGTCAGTGACTTAAAAACAGTGTAATTTTTCAGTTTTCATTTTATGGCAATTTCTTTCTTCATGCTATCATGAAAAGCTCTTTGCATTTGCTAGCATGAGAGATAAGATTTTTAGTAATAGGGAAGACCTGTTAAGAGTATCTTTAAAAGTTACTGTCTCTGAACTTAACAGGAGTTTTCAAAGATAGCCACACTTCATGGAGATGAATGTAATACTGAAGAAAACCATCGTTAACCTGCTCAGAGCCTTGTGATTGGATGTGTTATTGAATCTTTTGCCAAATTTGGCTTTGCAGGACCTGACTGAGTATAAATGGAATGATATAGTGAATATATTAATTTATGCTGAGATTTTCCAACATTGGTAGATTCATATACAAATCTGTTATTTGGAGAAATACTTGTACTTAATCTGCTGTTTTAATGCATAATATTTTAATTTGAAATATATGCTATATGTCCAAAGAAACCTCTTAGGACAGCAATAAAGGAAGAATCAAGCAACTAACATAGATGGGTAATTCTCTTTGTAAGAATATTCTATACAGATTAGTTTTGTTATTTGACCACTGGAGGACTTCAAAATAATTATAGCTAGTAATCTAGAATATAAAATGAAAAAAAAAATCAGTTATCAATACTATAGAACTTGATTTCAGGCATCTGCATGAGGAAGGTTTTGAAATTAGAAAGATATATGTAAAGAGTCGTCAGCTCTCATTTCTTCCTCCAGCTACGTGGGGGCATGACACCCTTCAAACCACCCCCCCCCAAAAAAAATAAGACTCCTTTCTTTACTGACCAGTCCAAGGTGGGCAGTGAGGGTGCAGGAAAAATAATCTTCCTTTTCTCCATGATCAGTAAGAAGTTAAATTTACCTCTGTGATACCCCGACTTACAGGTTATAAAATCCAGCTTTTTAATGAGGATAATTTTCTTTGTGACTTTGTCCTATGAGCCCTTATTTTCTATGTATGCATACTGCTGGCATGATGCATATAGAAAAGCACATTAGCAGAGATAACACAAAATTATCCTTGAAAACTGATTTTCCCTTTTTCTTTCTTTATACACAGACATCACTCATATTCCTTATCTTCTTTGACTTAAAAAAAGGTATGTCCTTAAGGTTTCTATTTTCAGAATAAATAAGCATTCTTGAATAGCCAAACTGTTAAATTAAGTCCTTAAATCCTTAATATCTCCCCCTTTAAAATACAAAATCACTCATTAAATGTAGGTATAGCATAGCACAGGGAGGAAAAACAAATGATGTTATAGCTGCAGTAAACATGATTCATTTGTACATTTTAGGACATCTCCGTGTCAGTTTTTCATATTTCTTTTCTACTCCCCAAGTAACAAAATGTCACATGAAAAGGATCAAAATATTCCTTGCTGTAGATCATGGTGTGTATGTGTGGTGTGTGTGTAAAATATCACACTCACACCTTCAGGCGTTTGTTTTAAGAAGAAATCTAATGATCTTATTTTCAGCGGAATCAGATGTTCTTGAAATATTTTCTTACATCCTTTCAAGGCTGAGAGTATTTCAGTTGCCCCATTAGTTAGCACCAATGTACAAGTTTGCTTTTTGGGTTTTTTGTTGTTTTGGTGTGGGTTTTTTTGTTTGTTTTTTGTTTTGTTTTGTTTTATTTTGTTTTTTTGGTTAAAACTGTCAGTGTTTGCACTGTGAATGCTATTTTCCAGGCATTCATTGCTCAGCATAGACTATAAATATTCGTTTTGGACTAACACTTCTCAGAAAAAGTCTGAGCAATTAGGAGTATTTGTATTTTATTTGTATAAAGAGAACTTTTTTTGTGCCTGTGCTTTAACAAAAGCATCATTGGCTCAAAGTATTTCACGGTGTTTTCATGATAGTTGACTTTAGATATTTTGGTAGAGTATGCATGTCAAAACATTTAACTGCAAATTGAATGCTATATGTGTATTTTAATTGCTATACATTTTTAAATGAGACATGTTAGATCACAGAGGCAGGAATTAGCAACTTTATGATATTTTCACATGTTGAATGAAACATAAAAGATTTAAGAAGTAATATCAAAGTGTCTGTTTTCTTCAAGTACTCTAGGCTTTCTGAAAATATGAGGAAATGGGAAATGTCAACACATGAAGTAAAATAAGTGAGGTACTAGAGCAGCTGTTATCTGTCAATAAATGTCCAAGCATAATTGCCAGTAAAGAAGACTGCAATTTGAGAACACGTGCTGATACATGATTGGAATCTCACCACGTGATCTGTTAGATGATAAAGTGTATTTCAGAATACTGTGCTCGCCTGTTAACTTAGAATCGGTCATATTTTTATTTTTCTACAAACAGTGACAAATATTTATGAATGTACACTAAATCTGGACTTCCTGACCCACTGTTGGTTCAGTTTCAATTCTTGTGTTAAGGTGTACTCGGCTCTGGGTGGTAGGAAACTGTGGAGGAGCACAGCCCAGTCAGTAGAGCCTTCAGGTTTACAACTTTCCCTCCGTTCCTTAAGAAATCAAACACAAAATTATAAACAAAAAACTTGAATTCTAAATGTGCAGTAGTCTTAGTCATAGTTAAAATATCATACAAAAAATTTATGAGAACATATGACCAGGCAAATACAATGCAAGGATTGCTCCCAGGCCTTAGAAGGGCTCATGGAACGTAGAGGCCCTTAAGCTCGAAGATTACAGAAACTAATTTTCTAGTGATTATAATTATTCCTTTAAGTTTTCACTTTCTAGTCACATAAAAAAGTATTTTTTCTTATTTTACCACTTACTTTAGGAGTGCCTTTGCATGTTTTAACTGAAACTTGAATGTTATAGTCAATTCATTTATTCAGTATTCAGTGAATGATCATTTATTGAGCTGCTAATATTTATGAGATTTGGTGCCTGCTAATAGGAATGCAATGATATATATGGTCCTGGACGGAAGGTTTTAAAAAGTACACATATAACAATGTAATCATAAGAGGTAGGTATTGTCTATTTTACATGACTCAGACAGACCGTCTAGTTAGTGTATACCCCCCCACATTCTTATGATAACAAGTTTTTCTGTTATTTAAATTATTACTGATATCCACCACTTTCCTTTTAGAACACCTATTCAATGAGATATAATCTAGTTATGTCTTTTAGGACATCTATTTAAAACATAGTCTAGATTCAGAGTTATATGATACCATTACCTTGCTTTATTGTACATCTAAGAAGAAAATTAATAATTTATTTTTTACAAGATAAACTAAATAATCCATTTGTAAAATTTATTTTTGCTTTAAATGCTTATTTAGATTTTACACTTATATGCTCAGTGCTTATTTTCAAGATCCAGTGCTTTATTTAATGTAAGATATAGTTATCTCATTTACTTCCATATATGAATCAGAAAACCATACTCTAAAGGCATATATGTTGTGTTTTGAATAACTGAGAATAAAAGTGAGAAATTCTTAAATCCTACTTCAGGTAAACAGTGTAATTATAAAACAGGTGATAGCCTTGTGAAAATATCCAAGTTTATAAAGCAGATAATAAAATGGAGAAAAATTGCAGTTGTTCACTTTCCAAAATGATACATAATGAAAAGAACACTTTAAAGTTTTGACACTGGCCTCAAATTTTAGATACAAATTATACACTTGAAACCTGCTTTATTCAGGAAAATTCATATATAGTTAATTTAAAAGATTGCATTATAGTTCCCAAGAATTATACAGTTGTTTGAAGTCACTTTAGAATGGAGATTATAATTACTATGATCAATGCTTTTTTTTAATTAAATATAATTTATTGTCAAATTGTTTTCCATACAACACCCAGTGCTCATCCCAACAGGTGCCCTCCTCAATGTCCATCATCCACTTTCCCCTCTCCCCCAACCCCCATCAACCCTCAGTTTGTTCTCAGTATTTAAGAGTCTCTTATGGTTTGCCTCCCTCCCTCTCTGTAACTTTTTTTCTTTCTCCCCTTCCCCTCCCCCAGTGTCTTCTGTTAAGTTTCTCAGGATCCACATATGAGTGAAAACATATGGTATCTGTCTTTCTCTGCCTGACTTATTTCACTTAGCATAATACCTCCAGTTCCATCCACGTTGCTGCAAATGGCAGGATTTCCTTCTTTCCCATTGCCAAGTAGTATTCCATTGTATATATAAAAAAAACATGGAAGCTTCACGAATTTCCATGTCATCCTTGTGCAGGGGCCATGCTAATCTTCTCTGTACTGTTCCGGTTTTAGTATACGTGCTGCTGAAGCAAGCACTATGATCAATGCTTTTATTTTAAGTATGTGATACGATGGTGGGGTCATGTACATGTACGCATGAGACCAGGCCAAGTATATATGCCAAACTACTACCACTACTACTGCTGCTTCTTCTCCTTCTTCCTCTTCATCCTCCTCCCCCTCCTCCTCTTCCTCCTCCTCCTCCTCCTCCTCTTCTTCTTCTTCTTCTTCTTCTTCTTCTTCTGAGAGAGGGAGGGAGAGAGAGAGAGAGAAAGAGAGAATGGGGGGGGGCAATGATGGGGGGAGAGAGAATCTCAAGCAGGTTCCACACCTAGTGTGGAGCCTGTTGTGGGGCTCAGTCTAATGACCATGAGATCACGATCTGAGCTGAAATCAAGAGTTGGAATCAAATCAGTTGCACAACAAACTGAGCCACCTGGGTACCCCTATATGCCAAACTTCTTTTTTTTTTTTTAATTTTCATTTATTTTTGAGAGAGAGAGACTGAGCAGGGGAGGGGCAGAGAGGGAGGGAGACACCGAATCCAAGCAGGTTCCAGGCTCTGATCTGTCAACACAGCCTGACACGTGTCTCAAACTCATGGACTGCAAGATCATGACCTGAGCTGAAGTCAGACACTTAACTGACTGAGACACCCAGGCGCCTTCTTAAGTAAAAAAAGATTTAAAAGATAATCTATATATTTAACTTACCTGTTACATAAATTAACATTAATGGTTATTATGTCTTAGAGATTTAAAATGCTTCTTTCATTGGCCAACATAGCGACTTAGTTAATAACAAACAGTAGTAGTTTGCAGACTTTGAGTGATTTCTAAGATTTCATAACCCTCCTTATAATCAATTTCATGATGTCCCCCAGGAAAAGCATTTTGAGTTTCAGAGCCTAGGTCTGCCCAGTTTCTCTTCCATTCTTTCCCTTCTTAGCATTTGGAAGACGTTCTCATCAGCAATGGTATAAAGTAAAAATCCCTGCCAGGAACCTGACTTTCAGTAGTTCTCTGTCTCCTTATGAAGCCATTCGTTCCTCAGGTACTGTCCATTTTTTCTTTGGTAGCCCTTCCTTTCTCATATGAGATGTATTGGTAACCATAGAATTTCTAGCTCAAGTCCTGGTGGTTTTATTTCATTTTTCTCATTTTTTTTCTTTTCCTTTTTCTTTTTTTTTCCTCATCACCTCTTCCTTGAGAGGAATTTTGCCCTACAATTTGAAGGCTACTGGAAAGAAGGACTCTTTTAAAACTGAGATTTAAAATCCTTTCTTTCAGGTTCAATCCAAGTAGTTTTCTTGTTTTCCTATCTAGGGATAGGAATCAAACACATACCTTGAATTATTAGCTTCGAGAGTAAGAGGTTAACTAGAAGCAGAATTTATTAATTTTGAATTATCTTCCTCCTCTGTAAAAATTCATAGTAAATCATTCTATAGTCACAACATGGAAAGGGTCAATTGCTACATTGTGTTTTCGAATTTCAAGTTTTTACCATTATAAAATATGAGAAAGTACTTGGCAATACTTTCCAAATAAAAAATGTGTATACCTTTTGACCTGGAATTCTACTTTGAGGTACTTATCTAACAAATAACCATGTGTGTAAAATAATATTTAAGGATGCTTACTGTAAGTGTGATTTGTATGTACAATGTAAAACTAACAAGTTCTATATGAGAAGTTTAAAAGTAAAATGCATCTTTCTTTTAGGCATTATACATTTTCATTAGGATTAAAAGAATGATCTCAGATGGTCTAGGCCTCTTAAAAGCTGAAATTAGTTTCTAGTCAAAGATACCTAGAGAGGTATATAGTCCAACTATGTAAGTAATTTATAAGCATGTTTTTTTATTCAGGTTAAAAAAAAAAGAACTGAAAGATCACTGGGAAATTACCATCAGACTTTCTGGTCCCACTAATATTGGAGGTTGATTTAGATATTTCTCCTGCAGAACTTGTCTTGATAAGTAGATACATCTCAGGGGATAAAGTCCAAGTATTTAACTGTCAAAGACAGAAAAAGAGTAAGTAAAGAAAAGCCCAAGACACCAGTAGAAGGAGAACTAAATTTATCTAAGACATAGTTAGAGGACAAAAACACAATCAGGGTAGCTCTACAAAAAAAACAAATAACAAAAAACAAAACAAAATAACAAAAAAAACACACACACACACACACACAAAAACAAAAACAAAACAGACGGAAGTTGGTAAAATGTCCAAAGAAAAGTTCTCCCAATGATCTTGTGACTCAGCTATTAAAAAAGAAAAAAAAAAAAAAAAAAAGAGTGAAATGCAGAAACAGCATGTATGCACTGCTATTTATGGGAGACAAACTATATATATACACATACATATGAATATGTATATATATAACTTACCCATGTATATATACACATACACACATATGGCATATATTTGTAAATGCATAGGTTATCTGTGGAAGGCTATTCATGAAATTGCTAAAGGGTAGATAGCTAGCCTCCAAGGAGAGAAACAGGGCATTTAGGGATAGAAGAGTGGGGGAGTCTGACTTCATTTTCACTGTCTTACAGCTGTATCATTTAAATGTAATCTCTCTTAAAATATATATCTAAAAATAGATAGGACATTTAAAATTAAAAGTAAAAAGAAGCAGGCCAGGTGAGAACCTTTGATGGAAGAAAGGTGCGGGAAGGAAGACTGCCCCAAACTGTTAAGCCCAGGAACCCTGAAATAAGAACACCAAGCCCTTTAGGTCTAACTGTCCATCTCACAAACTCTGACCTGTAAGTTTCCATGTGGGGGAGAATGCACCCATCTGACCAGGCCAGGGAGTCCGCTTGCATTTCAGAAAGGTGTCATTTTAAATTGGTAAGGTAGCATTATAGGAGTTGAGTTTTCATGAGTGTATCCCAGATAGACTTCTCAGTTTCCCTAAAAGCACAAAATCATTCCTGGAGTACTGAGGACTAGGTCCCAACTTTGCCGACCCAGGTGAAGTGTCATCCTCAAGAGGCCTGCCATGCCCCCGCTGGGCACACACCCATAGATGCCATGTCTGCTCTGTGACTGTTGGAGGGCTGGGTGCACATGTTGTTTGCCACCCATCAGGATCTCCCTTGCCCTGAAGTTTAGTTTTTATTTCATAGACTAAAATGAGCTCAGATTCCAAGAGAAATAGGAAAATGAGTGCTCATTATCTACATTAGAAATTGTGAAGTTATTTCTCAGAAAGTGAAACTTGATGGACCCATAAAAGAATATTATCTGTGTGGAGAATACTTCAGAGTAGAATAAAGAGCATGGTAAATGATTGACTGACATAAATATAGGTGTGCCTGCAATATATATCAATAAACAGGGCCGTAATATCAGGGACCAGAAGCAATCTATTTCATATTTAAAATATCAAGTAAAAACTATCTCCACAATTATGAATATTTAAACAGTATTATTGCTTCTCAATATATAACACATGCAAACATACCACATCATTTTTATTGCCAAAAAGGAAAAAATAATTAAAACTATAAAAAGCTGTTCTTAGTGTCATTTTAATGTCTTTGTTATTGCCATTTATCTCTGAGAGATAATATGAAAAAGAAAGTGAGAAATAATGCATCAGTAGATGATAAATTTTATTCATAGCAAACTGTTTTAAAAAATCACTGTTGCTTTTTATGCAGGAGAATGACAGGGAAAACAAGAAAGACATATCTGTTATAAATGCCTGTTTCATATTTACATCATTTTAAAAGCAAGGGTTTGCTTCTTCCATGAACTTTTCAATTTAGTTTCCCTCTTTGTTTGATTTTTGTCTTACCTATTTTCTTAAACTTAGGAAAGAATTTTATTCATTTCAATGAATGCATGCATGAAGGAATTTCCAATACATGGTTGCATTGTGGGTACACATACAGATCATTCACTCACGACTGTGACAGATTAGGAATATAGTTCAAAGACTGGGCTTCTTATCTCCTCAAGTGAAAACAGTAGAATGAGAGGCCGTGAAGGTAGGGGATTGACAGTTCAGGTCTTTAAAAGCCACATTAAACTAAGATTACTGAATGGCCTATGCTTTGTACTGAACCTCACCTCAGGCTTGCTTGTAAATGAGACAGGAGGCTAAATTCTTGAATAGCTGACTAGGAGAAATGATGGTGCCTCTCTAGGTTTAGATAACCAATTCATTGCAGCATCTCCTTTTCTCAGAGTGTTCCAAATAAGACCATCACCATCATTTCTCAAGCCATTGGGGAACAGTCTGTAGGACAAATGACAAAGTTCTGGGGAATGTCAACTTTCCACTGTGATGGATAAAGCAATTTTTTGAAATGAAAAAATGAACTTTAAATAAAACAGAAACGCATGCTTTGGGTGTAAAATGTTTCTTGACATACTAACTGAAAACAGCGTGATATGACATTGTGTCTCCAACAGTGTATGAGATAAAAGAGAGAAAAACCCACACATACACAAACACAAAAAGCTACATTATTAGAAAACAATAAGAGGAAATATATAAGCAGTGACTGGTGACTGCATTAGACTCATAGGATTATTTCTTTTTTCTCTTTTTATTTTCCTGAACTCTTAACTTTTCTTTTATGAACCTGTATTGCTTACATAATAATGAGGTGAAAAGAAAGCCCTGTCCTTTGGAAATGTAGTAATTTTATGTTTTTATGTTTTTGCAGTCACTCCTTTGTGCAATCTTAATATTCTATAAATTTGTATGTTATAATGTCAAAAAGAAAAAGTGAGAAAGGAAAATAAGCCATAGAAAATTTAGAATAAATACCAGAAGAATATTTAATAAATGGCTATTGTCCCCCTCCAAAATGTTGGCACGAAAATTGCCTTAGCATTTTAAATCCTAGATTGAGAATACTAGGTTCATTAGGTAGGGAGTTTATCTATTTAATATGTTCCCTAGAACATAGAATCCAGCTTACTCCCAGCTGTTGAATAGTTTGTGATTCTTATTTGTGGCTCACTTTGGGGATTCTCCTCTCCTTCCTTTTTTTTCATCCTTGGTAGAATTGCCAACTTTGTTGTTAGAAAAGTTTGTGTTCTTTTTAATTGATACCTATACTTTAAAAAATATGAATTTTATATAGCTGGATTTCTAGCTTTATGTTGTATAGCCCTCGTATCCATGGCCACATAAGTATGATGTCTGTATGCTAATATGCTTACTTAATCTTTAATACATTATATTTTAATAATATAGGAATGCCAAGCTACGGAAGAGCAAATGAAAAGGTCATTTTTTATTCATGTACTACTGAATGTACCTTCTGCTTGTAGCTCATTATACATGCAGTTGAGCCCAATTTTTTAAAAGTGGAAAGCATACCAAATTAAACCACAAGTTTCACAACTGATGTTCCTTTTGTAAAAGGAGTGCTCTCCATCTTTTCAATTTTATTTATTCTGACTGCTTGTTACTCATTTGTGCTTCTCTCTTCTCTGTTATAGTCAGAATTTCTAATCCCATTTCAAGCAGAAGGCTGCCACTTTTCATCAGAGAAGAGGCAATAAACACGCATCACACTTATATATGCGGGCTTTCATCTGGGGAGCTCAAAGTGTTTTATGCATAAGTAGCATTTCCCCTGGCTTTTTTTTTTTAAGTAGGAAAAATAAAGTCTAGAGAGCTTAAATGACTGAAGGAGGCCCACACCTGCAACAATGGAAGTCGTGATTTTAATTAAATATATATCTATGAAAGTATTCAGGATTCCTTGACCTGGATATCAATTTATATGCAATGTTTGAAGAGTAACAAAATTGTGGAGAGTAAAAATTAATACTAGCACACTCTTGTCAGTTAGGGGAAATGGTAACATAACAAAAATGAGCTCTAATGTAGAGTAACTTCATAAACTTGACTAATTCATTTAATGCCTTTAAATATCGAGATTATAAAAAGAACTCAATAGGAAAGGAAAAGTCTTTTTAGGGTCGGGCTTTTCAGTGTTACTAGGGTTGAAAGGGTCAAAGAAAGAGCAGCCTCTGTATGGGGTCTAGTAGGGCAGCAGGAAAGGCCCGGCTCCAGAATTAGCCCCCTTCATTTAATCAATCTCACTCTTTCTTCCTCTGTCTTTCCCTCTCCCTCTCCCTCCTATCTTTCCTCCCCTACCTCCCCCAACCTTTTCTTTTCTTTTCTTTTCTTTTCTTTTCTTTTCTTTTCTTTTCTTTTCTTTTCTTTTCTTTTGCCGAAGACATAAATGATCTCAGTGGTACAATTCAAAAGCACGAGTAAGAGATTGACAGAAAATAGGGAATTAATAATAATAATAATAATAATAATAATAATAATAAAAGACCATCTTATTTTGAGTATGTCTAGACTTAAGTCTGTGGTTTTCAACCTGCCTTGCACTGGGTCTGTGGGCAGGGCCTTGGGGAGGACTTAGAAGGTCTTTTGCCACCTCCACTTTTGGTGATGGTGGTGTTGTGCAAACTTGGTTTAATATGTGTGGGGGTGGCGGTGAAAGTGGGGGGAGTTTGACTTACATTGAGAAGGAAGGCATAGGATGTGAAGGCGAGGATGGAACGAGAAAAATTAAAACCAAAGAAGGCTGTGTCTTTGAGAGAGTGATGGGTGAATTTAGAGATTTAAATGTAGAGGTCAGAGTTCATTGCTTTCCATGATGAATGAGTCTTTGGGAAGGTAGTTTTCTGAAAAGGATTTTCAGAAGTGTAACTAATAGTGAGAGTCGAGTGGCTAAGGTACTAATCTGTAAGAGATTATTGAATTTGCTGGCATGTGACACATTCTGTCTGGTGAAAAAAATAGGCTAAAAAGTGCTGTGTGTTCCATAGACTCTTATTAGAGATGGGTGGCTGAGAGCTTAGTATATCAAATAATGGATTGGGTGAACACCAAAGGGACGTCCATGTGATCTCACTATATCTCTCTGCCATTTATAATGCAAACCAGATTAATTTCCTAAGAAATATAGTTACTGAATTAATTCTAAGAAAAACTTTAATTTCCATCTAACTGAAAAATGGCATGAAGTAGAATTTACTAATACCAGTCAATATATTTTTTAGCTGTGCAATGTCTCTATATACACATATTTGGGTATAGTGATATTTAGGTAAAATGTAGATATATACTTAGCAAATAGTAGTACATATATACTGACGATTTCCTCCTGAGTTCCAAGGTATATATATTTATTTCCCCTGTGTAGAGTGTAAAATCACTCCCTATGTAGATATGATGAAAAGCACTTGATCCGCCCCCCCCCCCCCACAAATTATCCTTATAAAATTTAGAAATACTCTCGAGTGTCATAAATGCCTGTCAATATAGTAGTTGGGGGAAAATTGTGGGTATATTAGTCTAGAAACAAATATCTAAGATGTCAGACACCTGCCTGATATTCCCACTGCAAACATTTCATGCTCAAAATTGCAACCTGACCATGATGTTTGTGATGGTTCCTCTGGAGAACAAAGCAGCATAGCAAAAAAGCAGAACAACAGCATCCTGAGGCAATATTTTTCAGTGCCCGTAGCTACTCCTGCTTAGCCTGGTGGCTCTGGACCAGATCTGCAGAGAATGCCAGGGAAGTGCTGGATAAAAAGCTTCTGACACGTCCTCCTGCTAAGGCACCATGGCCAAATCCAATGAGGAGAGGCCACTACTCACTCATTGGCAGTGCAGCCACTTTCCAGGGTCCAGTGATGTGGGAGCAGGTCCTCAATCCCTCTAGGCTCTTGCTTCTTCATATGTAAATGAAAGGATGATAAAACCCTTAAGGCCCTGCCAGATTTAATATCCAGAGATTATGCCATTTAGCCTCATCTGCCCTGGAGCTAGTCTTTGTCTATACCTTTAGAAAATGCACTATAGGTCTGTACCTAGTGGATAATGTACTAAATAAATATTCCTCTATGTAGTAATTATTGTAAAAAGGGAAAAAAAAGCATAGTGTAGATTATTATTACAGTCAAGTTTGAAATATCAGAAGTTGTTCCCCAGAACAATTTACACTTGGGAAAATACTTGGTCAAGTCAAGTGAAATGGGCCTGCAATACTGTTCAGAGCTTTTTCTGTGCTTATATGCATTGTGACCCAAATCAGTTTTTTCAACTGATTTGAACGAAGTCTGTCTTTTTTGTTTGGAAAGTCTCTGCATTCTTGCAAACAATGTTTTTGGCTCTTGTCAGTATTCAGCTAAATAATCATCAAATATAGTGAGTGTTTTTCTTCCTAAAGTCTGCCCTTCTCCTAGCTTACTTTTGTCTCCAGAGACAACATTTATGGAAGTATCTCAAAGCATTAGGCTAGGAATTCAGTTTTAGGAAGAGGTGTAGAAATATCGGAATAGTAAGAAGCTACAGACCTGGCCCAGATTTACCTGGTGTTTTGAGTTCCATTCCCCTCCCTTTTCTCATATAAGAAAGTGTCCGGGTAGATAACTAGTAGGGAAGGAGTGCATATCTTAGATTCTGAATTATTTCTAGCTTTAAGTTTATTCTCTTAGAGAAAAGCACACACTTTGTAATCATAATCATGCCAACCTCAGTTTAAATCTGCCACTTACTGGATATAACAGTAAGGCTGTGCTCCTATTTCTGAATTTGGAAAATGGAAAATGGTAGAATGGAGTAATATATCACAAAATTAAATAGGTAAATATTTGGCAAATTACCAGCTATTGAATGCTCACTAATGTTACTGGCCTTAATTCTTTCATTATCTAGCAGAGAGGTCCTAGATATAGGAACTAGTAACCTGGTCTCATTCCTTTACTAACTTATTACTATCACAACATATAATATTGTTGCCCCCAGGACTTAATATCCCTACAACTCAGTCCTCGCAATTATCAAATGAAAATAAAACCACATACACAGTGTTTTCAAGTATAAACTAAGATAATAGATGTGTAATTAATTTCAGTTTTTTAAGATTTTATTTTTTTAAGTAATCTACACACAACATTGGGCTCAAACCCACACTCCCAAGATCAAGAGTCACATGCTCCACCAACTGAGTCAGTCAGGTGCCCCAATTTCAAAAGATTTTTAAAGTACCAATTAATAATGCCATTTTTTAGTAGCAGTAAAATTATTATTGACTATTACTCTGACAGTGGAACCTTTTTGTTGCCAGTGAAATATCTATTGTAATGCGATTGCTGAAAGATTAAGCATACTATTTTAACAAAATCCCTTTGGACAGATTTAAGAAAAAGTACTGAGCCTCTTGTTTTCCATCTTACACAGCAAGGTTTATATACTTTTAAACATTTGTATACAAGTTCTTTCATCTTCAACAGCACAACTGTAAAATATTTAGAGTTTTTGAAGATTATGCATTTAATTTTTAGCTAAATTGTATATAGATCAAATCCATGCATCAGAAAGCCTCCAAAAAGGGAATTTATACAGCCTGGAGAGATGGAGTTAAAAATTTATAAGTCTTTGGGAACTTTAAATGGGAAAGACGTTAAAAAAATGTGTTTTTGAGACACTTAAAACTACATTTTAGAACTATGGGAAACTAACTCTTGGTAAATTCTTAACATGAAAAGAATTTCATGTTGAAATTTTCATAATGAAACTTATGATGTTAATTTCTTCTATTACATTAAAGACACACCATTATGAAAATCATTAATTTCACAATGCAAAGATACTATTGGCATTGATATTTTGTACAAGTTATCTTAAAGCATTTTGTTTTGAAAGTTTATTTCTGATGTGAAATTTTAATAGTTTAGTACAAAACAAAATTTTTTAAAACAAATTTATTTTTTTCAACGTTTATTTATTTTTGGGACAGAGAGAGACAGAGCATGAACGGGGGAGGGGCAGAGAGAGAGGGAGACACAGAATCGGAAACAGGCTCCAGGCTCTGAGCCATCAGCCCAGAGCCCGACGCGGGGCTCGAACTCACGGACCGCGAGATCGTGACCTGGCTGAAGTCGGACGCTTAACCGACTGCGCCACCCAGGCGCCCCTAAAACAAATTTAAATTTTATTTTGAGACATATGTTTATCTTACATTATGTCAAACATTTTTTTTTTTCCTAAGTTTTTCATTTGTATATCTGATCTCTTGAATAGACTTTGGGTTTTGAAGGCATTTGCAAAATGCTTTTGGGTGGTTGATAGCTTACCTGTCTTTTTTGATAAATCTCCATTTCCTTACTGGATATTTAGGAGAGAGATCTAGATTCCTCTGGGGTATGTCTCTAAAGCCCTGGATGCTTATTCTGTCTATTGCAGCCATCTATTCATAATTCACTTTCCAAGTGTCGATAGTTAGATGGGCATTCTGTAATTTCCTGTAGGAGTTAAGTGTGTAGACAGAAAAAGTCCTAAAATTGTATTGTTGAGAAAATATTTCAAAACATGTAAATCATTGGTAACATTGTGTTCCATCTAAGATATGCTTAAATTGGTAAAGATCATAGGCCATTTGTCTATTTTCATGCCATAAATGATGACAAAGAGTGCTTCATAGATGTTTTTATAGGAGTTTATTGTAGAGCATGTGAGTCCATAAATTTCTGTATGCTGAGTTCCATCTCTGGGCACAGCACTGTATCAAAACCATGGCATGAGAAATCTCTTCTGCTTAACACCTAGTCGTGAAATTTGATTAAACATGAGCCTCCTGTATTGGAAAAGAGGAACATTCTCATGCCAATAATTTTAATATTTAATAATAAAATACTAAAGATTTAATTTTTAAAAATCTTTTTAATTTAAAAAAAAATTTAATGTTTATTTTTGAGAGAGAGAGACAGAGCACAAGTTGGGGAGGGTCAGGGAGAGAGGGAGATATAGAATCTGAAGCAGGCTCCAGGCTCTGAGCTGTCAGCACAGAGTCCAATGTGGGGCTCAAACTTAGGAACTGTGAGACCATGACCTGAGCTGAAGTCGGACACTTAACCAACTGAGCCACTCAGATGCCCCCTAAAGATGTAATTTAATTTAAATTTAGTAAGAAAATACTAAAGAAAAAAAAAACCCTTAAAATATTTTACAAATACATATTTTCTGATTTAGAAGTATTAATAATGGCTAACAACTGAAATAATAATTGAGTGCTTATGATTATGAATCACTGTACGTGTATTATACCATTTATCTTCACAATAATCCTGTGAAGCCATTATCTCCATTTTATTGTTAAGGTCATGGACCATAGAGGTTAAATAATCTGGTTCATGGTCATACATCACAAGACAAAACCATGTGTGAACCTAGACCTCTGATTCCAAGTTCTGTGATATAATGCTCCATATCTACTGATACATTGTTACAAATTTTATAGTTGCTTTATTGCCCCAAATATCTAAACCAAATCACTCCTACATT
Source organism: Acinonyx jubatus (assembly GCF_027475565.1). Classification (NCBI taxonomy): domain Eukaryota; kingdom Metazoa; phylum Chordata; class Mammalia; order Carnivora; family Felidae; genus Acinonyx; species Acinonyx jubatus. The sequence goes on along the minus strand of NC_069380.1, from coordinate 165,910,455 downwards.
ACCAAATCTGCACTCTACCTTTATATTCTTACATATTTAATGTCTGATAGTCAACTTTCATGATAAAAATCTCATGCCCACAAAACCTCAGAAATTATCTCCTTATTCCTACAAATCTTTTGGTAATTAATGTTTTGAAAGAAAGATATTAAATCTAAACAAATTTAAGAATATGGAAGAGGGGCGCCTGGGTGGCTCAGTCAGTTGGGCGGCTGACTTCAGCTCAGGTCATGATCACGCGGTCCGTGAGTTTGAGCCCCGCGTCGTGCTTCGTGCTGACAGCTCGGAGCCTGGAGCCTGTTTCGGATTCTGTGTCTCCCTCTCTCTGACCCTCCCCCGTTCATGCTCTGTTTCTCTCTGTCTCAAAAATAAATAAACGTTAAAAAAAAAAAAGAATATGGAAGAAATATTAAAAAGCCGTAATATAGAAGGGTCCATGTTATTCATTCTGCTTTGTGACTTTATTTGTGACATATTCTTATTTGTGACTGTTTCTTGAAATCTTGACATGTCAAGGAAAATATGTATCATCCTATTACATGTGTGCATCTGGATACCATAATTTTATTTAACGTATTCTATTTATGTTTGCAGTAATAGAATTTCTGTCATAGGACACAGTCACTGAAAGTTTTCTTAGTTTTGTTCATCCTATATCACTAGGATCCAGAATATCCCTAGGCCATGTATGGCGGTCCTTAAGTATATAAAATGAAGGGATGAATAATACCAGACTACATTCCAGAATGATGTTGATAATTTATGCTCCTGCCACATGTGTATCTGTTTCCCCATATCCTTCCCACAGCCAGATATGAAAGCTGACAACTAAGTCCACATTGTCTTTTTATAAATAAACTGCCTTTTGAGTGAGTCTAGAAGCTCCAAAGGATCAAAACTCACAGCGGCAGCTGTGTTTGGGGTGGCTCCTAGACAGCAGTCATAATATCCACTGCAGTTTTAAAAGGCAGTGTCAGATTTCTAAATGCTTATTCATAATTCAAGATTTTATTATACCTAAATATGTAATTCTTATCATTTTGAAAGTTTGGTTTAGAGAAACTAAAATATAAAGTTTTCTATTTTGTTTCCCAAGATGTAAAGTAATATCTTCACCATTTTTACTGTTTTTAAATAAAGTACCAAACAATGTCATTTTAAATTTATGATGATGAGGAATTCTGGCATGGGGCTTTAGGCACTTATTATGTATTCATTTTATGCTGATTTGCTGCATTGTCATGTTTTCCAACAGCTTTGAGATAGGGGCTATAATTAAATCAAAACTATAGCAAAATATATTTTACTGAGATAATTTTTTTTTCTATTTTCAGTATATTAGAACATACAGCTAGGATTTGGGGTAGCTTTCTGTGATTATTGTCCCCAAAGTGTATGAATAAACCTCAAAATTAATTAGTACTGATATTCCACTGTACAAATGAAGACTGATAATTTTTAACAGGAAAAGATATTTTAATTCTGGTACTTTATTATAGTGACTTTGAATATCTTACATAACTTGGCTTTTGGAAAGGAAGCTTATTTTAAGCATTTGTTTTCCTTTTAGAGCAAAGTCATCATCTCATTGTCTTATAACTAGCTAAAATGAACATTTACTTTCATTTTAAGCTACTGCCAATTCTTTTGTTAAGTAAGCAGAATATAAATAAATAACTTGTCATTTTCTAAGTCTAGTTGATATCAATACATTTTACTGTGTATTTTATCTTTGGTCAAATGCAAAACACAGCTTTTTGCAATTTAGAAAGACCCCCAACTTCTGATTTATTGAGGCCATAGTTGTGGTAATATGATCTTCATTCTAAAACTATAAACATCATATCATTTTCTCAATCTATACCACTTTAATCTGATATTATGAATCAATCAATTAACTTAAATAGTGGAAATAATATTTGGGACAGGATTTAAAACAGAAGTAATCTATGGATTCCATTAAGTTAAAAAGGGGGTCCAAAACATTTATTAAAGAACAACAAAACCAACTTGTAACTCAGTAGAAACTCTTCTTTTCTGCCCTTATGGGGATTAGTATTTGTTTATTTCAAGAGTTAAGGGGGAGGTAGGGATTGTAAAATAAAATATTAAAGTAGTTTGTATCATTTAAAATTCTATAAATGCCCACTTATTCACCAGTGTTCTGCTGAAGGACTAAGACCTTTTATTTGTACAAGAGCGTTCTGATGGGTGTTTCATATCATCTCACCTCTGCCAACCCCAATTGCATCATCAGGGATCTCCAATTTTCAGTACATTAAAGTGGAATGTGCACTAAGATACTTCTTAGCACTAAGAAGCAATATAAGTACAAACCTTCTAAATTTTAGACTTTCCCCTAAACTTTTAAGATTATCTCACACCTAATTCAAAAGCATTTTTAGTGAGTTACTTTTATCAGATATATGCAAAGCATTCAACGTAGTTTTATAAAAATAATTATCTCTTTTTCACTTTCACATTTAATTTATTATAACATTTAGTTAAGTTGCACAATTAGAAGAACAAATATGGATAGCATAAAGAGATTTTAGGGTAAACACATTAAACTACCATATGATAGATTTTAAAAATTTAAAGTTTATCATGGAAAGTTTCAAACATATATAAGTGTAGAATCAAAAAATGAACTCTTATGTACCCATCACCCAAATTAAACAATTACCAACATTTTGCTGTTCTTATTCATCAATTGATTTCCCTCTAACTTTTTTTTTCCTGGAGTCTTTTAAATTAAATCCTGAGCAAATACTTATTTGTAAATTCTTTTTTTTAATGTTTATTTTATTTTTGAGAGAGAGAGAGAAAGAGAGATAGAGTGTGAGCAGGGGAGGGGCAGAGAGAGAGGGAGACACAGGACCTGAAGCAAGCTCCAGGCTGTGAGCTGTCAGCATAGACCCTGACTTAGGGCCGAACTCATGAAGGACAAGATCATGACCTGAGCCGAAGTTGATGCTTAAACCAACTGAGTCACTCAGGTACTCCCCTCATTTGTAAATTCTTTGGTTATCTCTAATGAATGAAGATTTTTATTTATTTTTTTAATTTTTTTTTTTTAACATTTATTCATTTTTGAGAGACAGAGAGCGACAGAGCATGAGCAGGGGAGGGGCAGAGAGAGGGAGTAACAAAATCTGAAGCAGGCTCCAGGCTCCGAGGTGTCAGCACAGAGCCCAACGTGGGACTTGAACCCACAAACCGTAAGATCATGACCTCAGCCGAAGTCAGATGTTTAACCGACTGAGCCACCCAGGTGCCCCCCACCTTTTTTTTAATAATTTTTTTTCACATGTATTTATTTTTGAGACAGAGAGAGACAGAGCATGAACAGGGGAGGGGCAGAGAGAGAGGGAGACACAGAATCTGAAGCAGGCTCCAGCACAGAGCTCATGTGGGGCTTGAATCCATGAACTGTGAGATCATGACCTGAGCTGAAGTCAAGACACTTAACCAACTGAGCCACCCAGGCACCCCGATGAATGGAGATTTTTAAGTGTACACATACAATACTATTATTACAGCTAACAAGCAACACTAATTTCTTTAAAGTCTTTTTTCAGCTTATTTGTTTAAATTAGGATCTAAACTAGGTTACATGTTGCATTGGGTTGATACATGTTTTAGTTTCTTTTGGTGAATAATACCCCCACCTCCTGCATTTGCATGTCATTTATTTGTTGAAGATCATGAATTGTTTGTCCTACAAATTTCTTACATTGTAGAATTTAGCTGATTGTCTTCTTATGGTGTCATACAGTATGTTTTGCTACTTGCCCGTCCCCCATATTGCCTATGAATTGATAGGTAAATTAGAAGCTTGATTAAATTGAGGTTTCTGGTTTTTCAGCAATATACTGGATAGGTAGTACCGGATATGTCTTAATTAAATCAGGAGGTGCATCACATCTAGAGATAATGGAAATTTTAAATAAAGTAACAATAGCTAAGATATGTATCATTTAATATGTGCAAGGTAGAATTCTAAACAACTTACATATATTATTTTAATCTTTACAAAATCCTTTTGAAGTGAATGTTATTACCCCACTGCACAGTTAAGCAGAGTAAAGCACAGGGAGGTTTAGTAACAGACCAGATTTGGTCTGGTCCCTGGCTCTCAGACTGCGGAATTTGTGCTCCATAGCACTCTGCCATTCTGCCTCTTGAAAGCACTGACATTTCCAAATTACACTAAAAAGAAATGTGTTCCAGATCCTTCTAGTAAACATACCGTCTTAATTCTGTAAGCAAATAAATGTTAAAGGGTATATATTTTAAATAAAAAGTACTTTTGAACTATGTTGTTTACCTCATCTTCCTTCTTTGAAAATAATACCTTGTAAACCATATTTATTTTCTTGCTGTGATATTTACTCTCACGTTGACAAATTGTGGTATTTTCTTTGTCCTGAAGTAGAACTTGTCATGGAAAGTGAATTTACTTCCCTCAGGTAAATATTTCCTTTCCAATATCAAGAAGTGTAAGATGAGCTCCTTGAAATTAATAGCAATTTATAATTTTCAGTAGCCGTCACATTTTTTAAGAGTTTATTACAGTTTTTGTTCCTTCTTTTGCTTACCTAAAAATGAATATTATAGCGTCTTCTGAATCATTTTGGCTTATCTAGTGTAGAAGATAAGTCTACTAGGAATTCAGCAGAGCCCACTTCATGTTTCTAGTACATGTTCTTATCCTATTATTATACTTTTAACTTTATGGATTTCCATATACAGTTTTTCTCCTTTTAAATCCCTTTACATTTTGTTATTACATGCTTTTTATCCTTTATGGTAGCCAGATTTTTCATAGATATTTCTCCTCATAACTACAAATTATCTAGTCCTTCTGCTTAAAAATAATGTCCTACTTTGTTGATATATTCTCTTTTTTTAAAGTTTGTATTTATTTATTTTGAGAGAGAGAGAGAGAGCTTGTGCATGCTGGGGAGGGGCAGAGAGAGAGGGAGAGAGAGAATCCCGAGAAGGGACCCCAACACGGGCTCGATACCACAAACTGGGAGATAGTGACCTGAGCCTAGATCAAGAGTTGGACACTCAACTAACTGGGCCACCTAGGTGCCCCTTATTGACATATTCTTAATAAAAGTGATGTATTTAGTCCTTTTATTTAGAATTCTAAGTATATACA